>NC_079891.1:15805961-16105961 GCF_024868665.1 Triplophysa rosa | reverse complement strand
ATTCCAAGGGTACCAACTAGGGTTGGGAATCGAAAATCAATCCCAATTTGGAATCGGAATCGAAAGGCTAGGAATCGGATCGGAATCGAAAGGAATAGGAATCGGATACTTGAGGTTAAAATTTGAATTCCTCTTATCAATTCCTGTGTGCATATTTTCTGAAAAGTACATGCGTTGCATGATCTGCTGATATCTCAATAAAAGCCCTTATGAAAATTATCGATATTTTTTACTATAGTAAGCATAGTTTAGCTATAGAATTTGCATTAAAGCACAGGAATCACAAATTAACCATAGTTGCATTATAGTAACTGCAGTTTAACCATGATGTAGTTCAACTATAATACAAATTGTAATAAATCAGAAAAAGTGTGTTTCTATGTGTAAATATACACAAAACGCTGCTCATAAATATATACAGTATATACAGTATTTGCAAACAAGTCAATAAGCAGGCTAAATGACCACACAGGTTGATATCTAAATGTTTTACTTCAACTGTGGAATCGAAACTGGGAATCGATAAGAATCGAAATCGATAAGCAAAATCAGAATTGGAATCGATAAAATTGAAACGATTCCCAACCCTAGTACCAACGCGAAACGATCGATTTGTATGAGGAACAGATGCGAAAGCGATCACCGTCCGCCGTAAATCTCAAATCCAGTGAAGAACGACGTTCAAAATTTGCCGCCAGAGGAAGTTACGTCAGCTTCGATGCCATTGGCTTTCCCGTGGCTCGTGTCCGATCGCGTCATTTCGTTGGCTTTGAACGTGAAACGGTATTGGCTCCCGCAACCGACTGCATCTAGCTGTTCCGGTTTATCTTTTGAATGGGAGCCTCAGCCAAGTTCATGTATTCACGGACACGCACGGCATCTCCATTGTAATGTTATCGTAAGGCTTTGGTGCAAAAAGGTATGCGAAACAAGTTGTTTGTTTAATTTTGTAATGCTTTTGGTCAGTTTGTGTAATAAATACCTGTGACTGTACTTTTATTCGCGTGTTGTGTTTTATATGGCTGAGAAGTGGTTAGGGTTAGGTTTAGGGTGAGGTTGGGGTTAGGTTTAGGGTGAGGTTGGGGCTAGTTGCTACAAAATATTAAAACCATAAATAATTATGAAATGCTAAGAATTGCACGCATCTCGGTCTGGAGCATTTAGAAAACAGCAACGCAGTTCCCTGTTCGTCAAAAAACAACGCCAAAGGGTACTCTGCGCGTTCAAATGTGACGCCGTGGGGCGCTGACCGAGCGTAAATATGTGACGAGTCGGGAGTGAGAACGGGTTGGCTGAGGAGGTGAAACGGAGGCTTGCCTCTGGCGATTACGTTTTGGTTGCACCAGCAACTAAAGCAAAGTCTGAGGTGTGGAAAAGTTTTGACCATGTGCATAATGAGAATAATGAGCCAGTGGGATATGTGAGATGTTACGATGTTACAGAGGACTTATTTATTTCTTTGTTCCAACATCCAAGTGGCCTATAGCCTACGTTAGTCATTAATAAATTATGTTAAAACATGTATAAATGACTCATTCTTGACAAAAAGCTGTGTGCGTGCGCACATTTGAATAGCCTAATGTCGGGCTGTAAACGGGTTCGGGCTTTTAAAAAGCTGTCAATCAAAATGTACTTGTCGGGCTCGGGCCGAATTCTGTCGGGCTCGGGCACTGTCGGGCCTAACTTTTAAGGCCCGATTACAGCTCTACCTGTCACTACAGCATCTCTTGGAGTCAGGTTTACTTGCACAGCTCTCACTCTCGCTGGCCTCCGTTACACTAGCCACCCAGTATTTTCACTGTCAACAATTTTGTTTTTGGGAAATGATTTGACTAAAATTGACAATGGCATTCTGTGAGATCATGCGTTGAGCTTCACATTTTATTTTTCAATATGAAAACCTACCAAGGTCCGGACCTCGGTGACCTCATAGCTGACTACGGCCATGCTTCTTAGCAGTATGAAGCATTTAATGAAACAAGTGAAAAATAATAAAAATGTGCTGCTTTATATGTGTGTGTATTCTATAATATTCACCAGCATTTATGCTTGTGTTTGACATTTATCAAAGCGTTCCCCATACGCCCTTCATCAGTACATCACCTCCTCAGGACAAACACACATTTTGTTCCCGTCTCGCCGACCTACACAGCAATTGTGCATTCAAATATCTTTCCGAGAGCTGCTTGAGCCTGTAGCAGATTTCCAAGTTCAGATCGCTCGCTCTCATTCTCAATCAGCCCTCTAACATCAGTCACTACAGATACGTTGCTGTTGACACAAAGGCCGTGGAAAGACAGGCCACTGCAAATTCCTAAAGTAACAAAGACTATGAAGCGCATCTGACAGCCCCGATACGCCTTTAACAGGCTGGTAAAAAGTTGCTGTGAAACTCCAGAAGTGACACAGGCATTTGAGTGGTGTCAGGGAGGCGGACGATTTCTAATCTTTAAAAGAGAACAGCTTGTGCAAGCTTTAGCGCTGACTCATATGAAACTGGGCACTGATGCATAAGCAGTAATGTTGCTAACAATGTGCGAGCGAGTGAGAATGGAGCCTTTTGGCCGCTCTGATTGACTTGATCAGCACCCTGGTGCTCATCTGCAGCTCACCGCAGGGATAAAAATCTGCTCTTTACTTTACTTTAGGGATGTTGGGTACCAAGATGATACTCTACTTTGCAATATTGGGAGTACAGGTGGCTCAATTTTGTACGCTGTAAAAAAAGTTTAATTTTATGGAAATTTACAGTTTTATTTTACAGAATGTTACATTTTGCTGTAATGTAAATTATCTTGGTTTGACTGTCACTGATCCTAGCGCTGCAACTTGATAAATGTATTTTTACAGGTTTAACCTGATTATATCGATGGAAATGTGCTCTAAGGGCTCATGAATCATATGCGCTCTGAATGTTATGCCTCACACAGGGAAGTCTTTGATAAATCTGGCCTCAGTGATTGTGAAGTGTTCTGCTCTGCAGTGTTTCACAGAAATCAGAGATAGCTGTACATAATCATCTCAAATCCGTGACCCGTTTCTGCCCTCAAATGCACTCACGTTTGTTACTTTTAGGGCTGCAGCTATCGATTATTTTAGTAATCGAGTATTCTACTGATTTCTCCATCGATTAATCAGGTATTCGGATAATAAGTACTTTTTCTTTATTAAAGAGCAATACTAAATACACAAGAGAAAATAAGACAGGTCTCTTAAAATTAACAACTAATTTGTTTCCTTTATAGAAAAAATAACATTTATTGCTGAAATTGCATACATTAATATCTGTGAAAACTAAACCCATTTAGTACATTCCATTTCCATATTACATTCAAAATGCAATATAGGCCTAATACAAATGTATAAATAAGAAACATTAATAAAAATAGATTTTTTAGAAATAGATAATTTCAAAGGTAAACAACTAACTTCAGCTTATGCATGATGCATTTAGTTTATCTAAATTAGTTTTAGTTTCTTACTATTAAATAGTAATATATTTGTCCACATAAAAATACAGAGTTAACCGGACTTTTATTTTGGCAGGTCGTCGGAAGACGCTTATTTTTTAGTGTTAGCTACACTCAGTAAAATGTTCTGAAATAAACTCTTAGAGCAACTCTGGAGGTGAAGTTCATGTCTTCATAAAGCGCAGACGCAGACAAATTCATGAGCATCATGCGTGTAGCACGCTAAACTGTGCAGTTCATTCACTCGGACACGCAGAACAGCCAGATGGCATGTTTAAATAACATGATTTGGCATCCACTAACGTTAGTCCGAATCTAGTTTTATGGACTCAATGCAGCCGTAAAACAAGTTTCACTCGCAAAATAGACTAAAACTAAGTAAAATAGCAGTTCACCATTTCAATAAGCTATCAGTTATTTATCCGCATGAGAAATACGTGTGAGCGTGTGAACAGACTAAAATGTGTGTCTCACGGTGAATGCGGGAGACTTGAGAGCCCTGTAACATGAATAGAGTTTATCAGGCTATGCGTCAGTAATAACGGTCCGTGGGGAAACGCAGTGCTCCGTGTGTACTGTATGGAGGACTAAACCTGCAAAAATTATAAATAAATAAATGTATAAATAAATAAATATATAAACGAATAAATGTAATAATATGAAAATAAATAAAAGAATGAATGGTTTGAAAAAACAAAATAATTCGTTTTAGCTATTATTGATCTTAGCTTTAACTTTTCTTTTCATTTTTTAAATTGATTTATTATTTTTTGTGTCCATTTTTTAATTATTTTTAATTATTATTATTATTTATTTTTAGATTATTTTATTTATCATTTCCTTTTATTTTTACATTTATTTATTTATACGTTTATTTATTTTTATATTTATTTATTATCGCATGTATTTATTTCCACTTTTATTTATTTATTCTTGAATTTATTCTTACTTTTCTGTGTCTTGTATGATAATTAAATGGGTTGGTCTTGCCTACTATTGGTTCAGCATAGATTGAAGCGTTTGATCGATTACTCTTGACTTGTTTTGGACTAACGTCACGTCACTCACTGATCGTTTGCTTCGTGTATAACGTTAAGTAACTATGGCGGGCGCACAATTAGCTAGAGAGTTACAGCATTTAGCCAATGAAGTCGATAACCATGCATCAAATGACTATGTGTCATTCAGATTAGATGCACTTATTGATGATTTATTACAGATTGACGGCGAGATAAATGACAAAGTTCTTCCTCGGTTGTTAGCCTCTTTGCAGCACATTCAAAGTCTGCGAGTCAGAGGGTGCTATGGTGGCGTTACGGTTCAACTGGTGAAAATCATAAAGCACAAAATGTAATAAGGTTTAACTACACAGATGAGCTTGTAAACCGAAGTCGCAAGCTAACGCTTTGTCAAAGTGATAGTTATAAGCAGCCTTTCGGTTAGAAAAAGCGTAAAGATTTAATGTAACATGATGTAACATAATGTAAATGAATTGAGACAAAGTGAACTTAAGTCACAAGTTAACACGGTAGTAATGAGCATCGTTCTTTCACTACAGGGGCCATCAAATGGAAACCATTCCTTCTAAAAAGACGTGGTTACTAAACGGTACTCGTAAACTACATTCCATAAGAGATAAATAACACAGAGGTCACAAGTTAAGACGGGCATATTCCCTTGATTCATCCAGCTGCATATTGTTGTGTGACATCTTGATATTATTGCAAAGATCCGCAGCAGCTAGCATTGCGAAATAGCTTAGTGTGATTGTTACTGTAGTGACACGCTGCCTCGCTTTATTGTATGGGTACGAATCCCGTGTCAAATCGCTTTATTTATTTTTTCACCTCGCTTCAGCCGTTACGGGCGATCATACCAATAATTTGCAATCTTAACAAGAATGTCAAAATCATGTAACAAGAAAGTCTGTGTTTATTAGACATCTTAATATCAAGTCGTCTTGTGCTTTCAGAATCGACGAATCTGCTGAGGTCGTTCATGGTCACCACCTTAACACCCCCTGACTCGCACAAATTTTGAAGAACTTTGTCATTTATCTCGCCGTCAATCTGTAATAAAACATCAATAAGCGCACCTAATCTAAATGACACATAGTCATTTGATGCATGGTTATCGACTTCATTGGCTAAATGTCGTAACTCTGTAGCTAATTGTGTGGCTGCCATAGTTACTTAACACGAAGCAAACGATCAGTGAGTGACGTGACGTTAGTCCAAAACAAGTCAAGAGAAATCAATCAAACGCTTCAATCTACGTTGAACCAATAGTAGGCAAGACCAACCCATCTAATTATCATACAAGACACAGAAAAGTAAGAATAAATTCAAGAATAAATAAATACATGCAATAATAAATAAATATAAAAATAAATAAACGTATAAATAAATAAATGTAAAAATAAAAGGAAATGATAAATAAAATAATCTAAAAATAAAAAATAATAATAATTAAAAATGGACACAAAAAATAATAAATCAATTTAAAAAATGAAAAGAAAAGTTAAAGCTAAGATCAATAATAGCTAAAACGAATTATTTTGTTTTATCAAACCATTCATTCCTTTATTTATTTTCATATTATTACATTTATTCGTTTATATATTTATACATTTATTTATTTATAATTTTTGCAGGTTTAGTCCTCCATAGTACTGTAGTTAAATGGATTAAACGAAGCTTCGAGGCAACAAAATTTGCCTCGGTTTTTTGTCTTCGAATTACTCAAGGAATCGTTTCAGCCCTAGTTACTTTACATTTGCTCATTTAAAACACTGCGTTCACAGTGTAGTGTGTACATCCTCATGTGTCACATGAAACATTGTAAGATGATGTAATGTACCTTTAAGCCCAAACCTGGCCATTCATGGTTGAATACTGTTTTTTTAAGTAACACCACTGTTGTCAAGTGCAAAAAATAACAGCTTTAACAAATTTTTAACTTTCCCATCTTAATAACATTTAATACAACAGAAGTAATACATATTTGGGCTAGGACTGTCACAATATCATACTTTCACTACACTGTTATCATGGCAAAAGGAATTTCACATTAACAATATTACTGCAATATCCATTGAATATTTTTTTTAAATTACGCAAATAATGTTCTGAATTATTTATGTTATCATGATACACTGGGAAAAAATGTAATTTTATGCACTTTTACCATTTATTTTACAGAATTTTCACATATTTTTGAAATGCGGTTAAAAAATGTTAAATTACAAAAACAAACCACAAATTTACAAGCCCCGGCTGCCGACATATTACCTTTTTTATGCGTAGTATTAACCAATATCAGTAATCCAGGTTAATAATATCATGGTTATTGTCAATAATGGTATATTGTGACACCCCTATTTTGGGCCAATTCCTTGAAAATAGTAAATAATTGTACGTTCAACATTGCAACACTATTTATGTAAGCATATTGACCACCCAAACCCGGCAAAACAGACAACCAGCACTGCAAGTTGTGGGGCGGATATATCTGTTCGCCAGCCAATGGAAGACAGAGGGAGTGTTTTGGAAACTTGTGCCAAATTCCATTTGGCACTCCTCCTCAGTCGTAACTCACCAAACGTTTCATAAGTTCTTCTCAGAGGGTTATGACCCATGTCAATGGGATACTGTGACCTGGAAGTGTAACATTCCTTGAGCTCAATAACCATAAGCCCACCCAGCAACTAACCATAACTCTTGGTATGTGATGGGAGGCGATACAGTGGTAAGCCAGGCATGCAGAAAACAGCAGCACATCTGATATAGAAACACCAGCAGTTGTGGGCACGTTCCTCCCCCGGTCAGACTGATTTCATAAGAGAGACGGAGATCTGGGGTCGGTTCTTCTTCTGATCAAACAGTAACTGGGTTGGATGCACTCAGCAGAAGTGCTGATCCTAGATGACTATGATTCTGAGAGCAACAGGTCCAAAAATCAGATCAAGAGGTTTTTTTTTTGCGGAGGCAGGGGCCATTGCCTTGTGTGGGTATGTTGTTGTGGAGAGTGGCGGTTATGGAGGTGTGTGGGTTGGTGAATCACAAACAAAAGTGATTTGGAGATACTCATGCATGTGTGAGTACTCAGTTTCTGAGAAAATGTGGCTGCCTATTTTTTGTGGAGGACAGGTGCAATTAAACAGTCAGGATTTACTTCTATTAGTCACACTTTTACAGTCGTAAAGTGAATGTAAACAGTACTTCCATCATGAGTCAGAAGATCTTGCAGTGCAGGGTGTCAGACTAGAGGAAATGAATGCGGCAGCTTGGGCTTTAGTGTGGATTAGATTCTGGGTGGTGATGGTTGTTGTTGACTGAGGCAGTTCACTGGGTTTGGTCGAATCTCAGAATATCCAGCATGTTTTAAATAAGGGCTCTTGCCTGATTAACCCGAACACTGAAAAACTAATTCATCACTCAACTCTTTCTCTGATTACACGAGTGGATGAATAAGTGGATGTGCCTGCTGACATTAATGCAATCATTGTAATAAGCATATAATAAAGAAAAAAATGTTGTCAGAGCAGCAATGATGCCTTAGGGAAATATTCAAACACTATACAATTCCTGTCATTTTCCAACCTCAATCACTCACCGTCAAAAGACACGCCAGTAAAACTGATTATGCCAAATAATGCACAGGTAAATATCGGCTCACTCCACCCCTCCCTTTGGAAGCACTATGGTGGCTCTCAAATAAGATGCTGTCACGTTTTTGCTTTTTAGTGGAATGAGATATTTACGAAATACGTTCTGTAGAGCAGTTTGTCCATTTGGGGCTACTTTAGAAACAACATAGCGAATTCCATTTGTATGTAGATATAAACAGCTCATTCTAAGGTAATAAAAACATAACGCTTCATTATGTAAGGTCTTTATACACCTCTAAAGACATAGTTATGTATATTATATTACATTTCTTTCAATAGATCCTGCAAAAAATGTCACACAGAACCTTTAGAGTTAAGGTGATTTTTAAAAAGTTAATAAACAATAAAAAAAATTAATTATTCAAAATTTAAATTTAAAAGGACTCTGCAGCAAGTCTTTATAGTTCACTCACTGTTAGTCATTCTAGCTGTGACCTTTACATATGGAATTCTAAATAAATAAACACTAAGATCTGGGCCCGTATTCATGAAAAATCTTAGCGCAGAGTTGCTCCTAGAGACAAAATTCTTATAAATGTGGGCGTTTCCCCTTAAAATTACAGAAAATATCCTAGTAAAGAAAAAAGCATCTTAACCCTTAAAAGAGCTCTTAAGGTCCAAGATGTTAGGAATAGCGAGGAGGACTTTTAAGAGTTTCTTTAGCAGCAGAGAAAATGGATGAAACACGAAAAGTGAGAAGAAATGTGTTGCAATGCATGACAATTTCCATATTACTTTTAAGGTTTATCTGATTTTTATAGATTTTTTGTGTGTTCAACTTTTGTTTATCTTGGTTTTGGTTTTCTTGTATAGCTGCTTTGATGCAATGAAAATTGTAAAAGCGCTATAAAATATAATGACATTGAATTGAATGACAGTAGGGCTGAAACGATTCCTCGAGTAACTCGAGTTATTCGAATACAAAAAATCATCGAGGCAATTTTTGCTGCCTCGAAGCCTCGTTTAATCCATTTAACTACAGTACACACGGAGCGCTGCGTTTCCCCACGGACCGTTATTACTGACGCACAGCCCGCTAAACTCTATTCGTGTTACAGGGCTCTCAAGTCTCATGCATTCACCGCGAGACACACGCATTTGAGTCTGTTCACACGCTCACACGTGTTTCTCATGCTGATAAATAACTGATAGCTTATAGGGCTGTGACGGTTGCCGTAACAACCGCACCACAGCGATGGTAAAGTGCCATGACGGTGGAGAACTGCCACCGGCGGTAGTGCACGTCACTCTGACAAATATAGGTGTAATAAATATGAGAGTTGCGATAACGATTGCTAGTTGTAGCCTTTCAGTTGTGGATGGTTTTATTTAAAAGATTTTAAATTAACAGAAATTATTGGCATACGTTTCCGTTGGTGCGTAAGAGCGCAGGCCTGCAGCGAAACCTAGGTTATTCTGCGGCTTCTGCAATGGATCTTGTTGTGAAATGAACAGATACGTAAAATCAAAACTGGCTATGACCCGCTTGCTTAGTGTCGGAGCGCGCGCAGGTTTTGCCGCAGTTGCGGAGAGACATCTCTTCATTTGCGCTCCTGTGCACATCTTCTGAACGCGCATTTAGTGCAGCTGTACACATTTTAATCTGGACAATGTCAACAAGTAAATTTCACATCAACGAGTCGGAAAAAGTAAAGTTTTTATGGCAATCTGAATAGGAAAGCCAATGTAGGTTTAAACCGTTTGTTTCAAATGGAATTGTTAAGGACTGTAAGGATTAATACGCCACTGACTGAAGTCACTGCAACAAGAGATTTTTTATTTAACTTTAATCATTTAAGTTTTCATTATTTACTGATGTTTATTTAAATGTTTTATATGCTGTAGTCTGCCGTTTCACTGATGGATTTGCGTGTTAAACATTGACGGATGTTTCATCCTCATTTATTTCAGATATCATATTTCAATTATTTAACAATTTCAAGTATTTAAATAAGGTCTATATTTCTCTTCCACTCGTCGTGTGGTTGCTACACGCAAATATAATAATATAAATATTATTTATATAAATAATATATATTTCTCAACCACCGCACCACCGCGGTCGATTTGTCTATTACCACCGCGGTGGTAAAAAAACTGCCACCGTCACAGCCCTAATAGCTTATTGAAATGGTGAACTGATATTTTACTTAGTTTTAGTCTATTTTACGAGTGAAACTTGTTTTCCGGCTGCATTGAGTCCATCAAAATAGATGCGGACTAGTGGACACCGAATCCTGTTAAAACACATTTCATCTGTCTGGTCTGCGTGTCTGAGTGAATGAACTGCACAGTTTAACGTGCTACACGCGTGATGCTCATGAATTTGTCTGCGTCTGCGCTGAATGAGGACATGAACTTCACCTCCAGAGTTGCTCTGAGAGTTTATTTCACAAACATGTTATTGTTTGAGTGAAGAAACAGACATACTAAAAAATAAGCGTCTTCTGACAACCTGCCAAAATAAAAGTCATAGGCTATTGTTTGAAATTATTATTTCCATTTTTATTCATGTTTCTTATTTATATATTTGTATTATATTGCATTTTGAATTTAATATGGCAATGGAATGTACTAAATGGGTTTAGTTTTCACAGATATTAATGTATGCTATTTCAGCAATAAAAACTAATTGTTCTAAAAAGGAAACAAATTAGTTGTTTTATTCATTTTAAGAGACCTGTCTTATTTTCTCTTGTATATTTAGTATTGCTTTTTAATAAAGAAAAAGTACTTATTATCCGAATACCCGATTAATCGATGGAAAAATCAGTAGAATACTCGATTAGTAAAAGAATCGATAGCTGCAGCCCTAAATGACAGTGAGTTAATCAGACACAACACATTAGATCGTGCAGGGTTCATGTTTGTGACCGATCCTATTAGAGACACGCTAACATCTCCAAAACAGCGCAGAAATGCCATTGCGCCAGAAATAGAAGAAAACACTACATTAACATATTTAGCAACTGGAGAAATGCAGCTATGCAGCAGAGATGATTTGGTTCTGTCATAACCAGTGATCACACAAACAATTGCAGCACTTACAGAAACTTATTGTGTCACTGTTCATTTTCTATCAAATACGTTGACATTAACATGGTAAATAAAAAATAAAGAATATATATACATATATATATATATAGCGCGTGCGTGAGTACGGTAAAACAGGAAAAAATACATGTGCAATTTCAAACTAATGACCGTATACTTTAAAGCGCTCTTTTTTCCTTCTTGGCCAACCAACCAATCACAGTCTTTAAAAGACTGTGTCATCATACATAGCAAAGGAGTCAGCCCCGCCTCCTCACTAGATAAAAGCTTTTGTCTTTTCCTTGCTCAGAGTTGCTCTCTGAATCGTTTTTTAAGCTAAGACTCCTACGTAGAAGTTTTTAAGCTAAATCAAGAGCTTTCTTAGAGGATTCTTAGAAGCTTTAGGAATACGGGCCCAGATCTTTGCCCAACATCTACCTTTTTTGTTCTTAAACCACTATTTTGTTAGATTTGGGCTTGTGTTTGAGATCTCTGTTCTGTTCTTTCCCAGGGTTTCCCAAGACTGTTATTTTATTAAGATATTACACCGTGTCAACGCCGGACGCAAAGGATGCGAAGTGATGCGACAAAATACATTAGAAACGCATTAGAACCCATCATAATTAAATGTTTTCGGCCTATCGCATCCGGTGTAGACACGGTGTTACACTATTGTGAATTCCTATTGCATTATTTTCCTATATTATACAAATATAGTATATATTATATCACAGCATGTTGCATGATGCTTTCACCTCTGTTCACTGTAGGTGTTTTAACGTGTGGGAAGTATAAGATTGGCAGCACACATATTGCTTGGTCATTACTGGCTAAAAAAGCTAGTTCTTGCTCCAAAACAACTTTTTTATTTAATATAATGCATATCAGCAAATTTCACTTGAATTTCTGGGGGGTTTGATGCACCTTCAACTTTCTGAGCGATTGAATCATCAGTGCCCACACAGCCACATCTAAACTCTCGGATATTGTTTCGCTTTGTACTTTTTTTGTACTAAGAATCTCATTCATTTCCACTGAATTTGAATACTATTCCTTCACTGCTTATTATACAGGAAATGTGGTTTATATAATGATTCACAATTCAAGCATATTAAGGCAAACTAAGGGAAATGTTTCAGTGATATTTTTATCTGTGTGAACTCTACACTCAAAAAAATGAACTGTCGCTGCTGTTAGTTTTACTTAACCCATCCTTGTTCACAGTACATAAAGAATGCAAGTAACTGAATTAACGTAAGTTAACCATGTTATTTATACTAACATTTTGATATGTCAGCTTTACTTAAAAAGTGTTTGACTGTTCAACTCAACATTTTTGAGTAGAACGCAAAATTGTTGAGTTAACTTAATATAAACAAGTTAATTCAGCATTACTGGTTGAGGGGGATTTTCAGTTCCAAGCATGCTTTGCGTAAGACTGCATTTAGGCAGTAAATTTCGAAATTTAGTGTTATTTTAAGTGTTTTTCAGTAAAGATAAAGACTTGTTTGTGCTTAATGTTCATTTATCTTTGAGGTTTAAAAGATTTGTTGTATTTTTTAGTTTTAGGGTTACCATTGTTTAGAAGAGTGGTACATATGCTTAGTCTGTGAGAGGTTAAAGCATGACCATGACGTCTATTGCATCATTCAATGAGCTTTAACTGTGCTAATGCCAGTACTGAGATGCCTCTCATCTGATTTGCTCATTGTGTTTTGACTTACATGCAGTAAGACTGTATATACTTTATGTATGCAGTGTTTCCCCTACCATTACCTTAGGGGGGGGCACCCCGCCCCCCTTGAAGGTCAAGTTAATAAAAATGTTTATGTTGCGTTAGATCACAAGAGAAGTCATTTAAGGTTACCTTTCCTATATAACATGTCTATACCTTGTTCTCATATTAAACAAACTAAATAGCATTACGGTATTTATCTTATATACATGGCGGCATGTCATTTCTGTTTCTACATGGTCGCGAGCCTTTACAATTCTCCTCTGCTCTCTGTATCGAGTTCTGACCTGATGCGCGCGCGCACACACACACACACACACACACACAGACAGACACAGGTAAGCACACTTTCACCAGCGGACAGAGAGCGCGTGTGGGAGAATATGCCGCGTCAACCACCTGAAAAGCAGATAAAAAAATTGCATTTTTAAACGCTCCCAGGGTGGTGAAAATACGCATGACCTGCCCATGACTAGCAACAGTCCAGTTACCACCGGATGACAGGTTTTCACCCAGCTTATCCTTTGTTTCATTCGGACCGCAAGACATAATGAACCATTAAGAAAATCTTTAACTGAGATAACTCATAACTGAGATGTACACATCACGCGCACTCAGGGACATTTATGTTGATTATATTTTGCCGCTATATCCTCTAATATCTTTATTTAGTGCCAAACGTGCTTCATTTGAACCATTTCCGCTCCATGAGCGCTGCTTCTCCCGCCAAAGACGCGTCGCATATAAAGACCTGCCAACACCAAGAGCAGGTAAATAAATGGACACTTTTTCTGTAACGCTCAAGTAAACGAAAATGCAGCAGTAATAAAGTCTTTTTAGGTGTCAGTCAGTTTACTGTTTGCTATATAGGTTTGTGACAGATTACAAAACAAAGTCTTGTATCTACATATAGCATTTATGATATTAATAGCATAAATAATCCGCATGTTAAGAGCATTTCATTGTGAATCATGTTTTAATTGGAAAGAATATTTAGAATCAGTTCTAGTATGAATGGCATGGAAAGGCTGTTAGTAACTTTGTAAGTACTCCTGCTCATGATATATTTATTTCAGTTGTTACATTTTGTCACATTTTCTCAGTTAACAGACCTTATATGTTTCATACAGACTGTGGCTATATAGAATATAAAGTAAATGGCCTGATAAAACATTAGATGATTGATTTAACATTATTTACTAAAAAAAGTATTGTCCGGACCTCCGCCGCAAAACAAATAGAGACCACAGCCCTCCACCCAAAGTTGTAAACCTAGGGGAAACACTGTATGACAAAAAGTACCATTGAGAAGGATAAATATTGAGTTCAATTAACTTAAAATTACTGGTACAATCGGAATGGTTTGGATTTACTCAAAAAAGTTGTGTCAACATTACTTAAATGTATTTTGTTCATACAACTTAAGAGTTATTTGTTCAAATTAGGACTGGGCGATATGGCAAAAAAGTAAACTCGATAGTTTTTTTCTATATTGATCGATAACGATATTTATTTCGATATATATTTAATTAAAAAACTGTATTAAAAGAATCTATTTTAAATACAGTTTATTAGCAAAAGTTAACCTTTAACCAGTTAAAATTCAATTAAATTAATGCACTGTTGCAACACAGAGGATATTAGGCCATAAACAACATGTACCAGTTCATTCAGTCTCATTTTGACTCAATTGACTCGTTAAGTAAAGGGAGTGTTCATTCAGTACATTCAACCAATGAAAGGGCTCCGTTAGTGTGTACATTCGAACGCTATTGACTCCTGCGCACATACATAACGCTGCAATAATGTCTTGTTCGAGTAGTGGGATTCATTCAATGCATTCAGTAAACCTTAGTCTTTCAAAAAGACATCTCACATAAACTGTAGTACATTTCTTTAATAATGCAAGCATCTTACATACAAGGTTCAATATTTTAATGTGCACACAAACTCACTTCATTACATCTCTGATCTGTACAGGGCAGCGCTGGTTTGTTTCATATGCACCAGCTCATGTTAGCAGATATGTTAACGATGGATATAAAAACGTTTCGAAGTAACTCGCTTGCAATTGCGCCTCAAGTTTGTTTTGTTTAACCCGCGATTGCGAAAAAAAAATAAGACACTTGATAAACCACATGATGACAACTCGAGGTTAGTTTCACCTTTGTTTCCGCTTCCAGTAATGTTTTCCTCCTCATGTCGAGTTTTCTTTGCCAAGTGCAGTATGAAATGGACTTTGTAGTTTGACGCGCATGATAAAAGCTGCACGCTGACTGACTGTTGTTGCGTTTATTTCTGCGTTCTGTTAGACTGTAAGATTAATCCATATCGAGTCAAAATGCCAATAGCTTATCATCGTTTTTGAAATACATTCTATCGCGATTCGATATGATATCGTTTATCGGCACAGCCCTAGTTCAAATTACTTAATATTGTTGCATGGAACCACTTGATGCAGCTTTTTTAAGTAAATTAAACAAATAATTTTTTTTAGTGTACTGAATTCTTCATAGCACAAGGTAATAGCAGTTTAAAAGGGAATATTTTCAAACAAACAACGTCACATTATCTAATTTTAGGTTTCAGCACTCAGAACTAAAAATAGCACTAATAACCACATTTCAATCTGTAAAACTGAGATAAGTAGATAAGTGGTCTGACAAATTCGGAGAGCAACTGATTGACTGGATCTGAAAGATTGACAGTTGCTGTCATCAGCAATCAAAGGTCACTTCATTTTTATTTCTCCAGAGAGAAGCAACAGACACAGAGTGTCAGCAGCACCTTGAGTGTGAAGTGCATGCATATGGCCCAGTACACGTGTGTGTGTGTGTGTGTGTGTGTGTGTGTGTGTGTGTGCGCGTGACATTGCTATGCTGTCGCGCGCTCTCTCATCAGCCTCCAGGGCACAGAGTGGGAAATTGAGACACGTTCCCAAGGGTGCAGAGATGCTTGCCAGAAAGATTAACCCGCCTTCCTTTTATAGCCTTTGACAAGAGGTTAAATCACACGTTAAAGTTCCGCACACTAACCTCTCCCTGAATAATTAGATCATGAATATTACAGTGGCTGGCTCAGGCAGGCCACGGCTGATCAGTCCTGGCTGGAGCGGCTGAGGGCTCAGTTTGGCTAAGCAGCTCTATCACGCCATGTCAACCTTATATAGAACAGCTTTAATGAAACCCTGTTAAGGTCAACCAAAAAGAATGTCCACTAAAGGCCTTTAGTTTATACATTACATTATAAAAACAATGTCTGACAAACAAAAACAGTGAAAAAACATTGTATCAAATAAAATACACAGATATACAGAGAAAAACTAAGGAGCCGTTTATTACATGACCACGTTTTGAACTAAAAACGCACAAGTTTTTATGCATTTTTTGCATCTGTTTACATTAAGCGTTTTGAGGGCCTGAAACCGAAAAAGTTTAAACACAGGTTTCAAAGTGAAAGTGTATTACATGTTCATTTGCAAGCGCGAGTATTTAAAACAATAATAGCGGCCTACAGGACTGTGTTTGTGCTACTCAACAACACACTTCTAGCAACACACAGCAACGTGTAGATTTACTCCATCACTATGACCAGCGAAGACATTAAACAAGATATTATTTACATACGCCAAATTCTAAACACACACATATTCAACAACAAAAATGCTTCAGGGTTAAACTTGGATATGCGTGTGCAGTGTTTCTTTACAAACCAATGACCTGGCATGCATAATATAGTGTTTTTACTTGTTTTTATGGATCTGTGGGAATATGGATTGTGTCTATGCGAAACATAAAAAAAGCAAAAGAAAAACGATTCAGTTTTTACTACATTGTTGTCGTGTAAACGTTGTGTACCCTAAAAGCACTACAGTTTTTTTGTAACCAAAAGTGCAGAGTATGTGACTACAAAACTAAAATGTGTTTTAAAAAAACAGTTATTTTAAAAAAGAAACCAAAAACAACTTTTCTGACCATTTTCTTTTCATGCAAAGTAACCAAGATGCGTGTGTTGCCGAGATGTTGCTATGTGGTTGCAACCCAGGTTCACGGCAGTTTGTGACCTAGTCACAAAATTTCCCACTTTTTCATGTCACTCAGTCAGCATAACTTTCTAAGTACAGTACATACTGTGTATATACATTAAAATATGTATAACCTGATATCAGGAGAAGTCTGAGATATTTTGCAAGGTGGCTAAGCTACCCCTTACCCCAGATGAATCGTATAAATTCAGATGAATGAGCCACCTTGTAAATTAGGAATGAAATCCTTTCAGATTGCATTGATATATTAAAGATAAAACATATGAAAAATACTTTGTAATAAAACACATTAGATTGAAAGTTGTGCTGAGTGACACAGAAAAACGTTGTGCTGAGTGATATGAAAAAAAGGAGGAAATTCGTGCACACGAAACAATAGATTAAATTTCGTATGTCACAAGTTCGTGCGAAACTGTATTGGTGGCGGCTAACGTTTCACGGGGTTTGCGAAATTTCAAAATTCAAACCATGGTTTTGAATTGTAATAGTAAAAGTGTAGTAACCAGATCCCCAAGTCTCTACAATATTCTAGCCCTACAAGCACCACTAATAAGGGTTCTCGTTCCCTGTTGTCACTGTACTAAACTTGATTTTTGGATGGAGGCCGGGCATGTTCATTGATACGGGTGGATGAATTTTTGCTGGGTCAAAAAGATAACGCTTCTAGGCTTCACAAAAACACCTGCTCTCAGATGACTTGAAGCAGGGGCCCCTATTAATTACAGGAAGCCGCCACAGAGGGACAGTCAGCGTGCAACGAGACCCTGGGACTTCAACTACAGGAAGACAAATGGCCCAACCGTGAGTGAATGCAGACACACACATTTTCTCACACACCCACTCAATTCCCTCTTATCCTCTTCAATCAAGCTCGGTGCCTTGCCTGTGTAGGTCCTACATGCAGGCAAAGCTGCGTTTCAGAATGTAGGTCATATGGAGGCCTTTTCTTCAAACAACTCCACATTTTGTGCCTCGAGCTGACTTTAAATACTAAAGCCTACTTCAAATAAGCTTTCATAGGCATGCGTGCACAAAACAAACACGCTGGCGTAAAAACACAAACACCCCATGCACACGCACACGCACACGCACACGCGCACACACACACACACACACACACACACACACACACACACACACACACACACACACACACACACACACACACACACACACACACACACACACACACACACACACATGTCTGGTTTATTATCTCTGTGGGGACAGTCCATAGGCATAATGAGTTGTAAACTGTACAAACTATATTTTATCCCCTACCCCTAACCCAACCCCTAAACCTAAAGATCATAGAAAACTTTTTGCATTTTTATATTTTTAAAAAATATCGTTCTGTACAATTTATAAGCTTTTGTGCCCATGGGGACCTCAATTTTGGTCCCCACGGTGACACGAGTCCCCATGTGTTGGTGTGCATTCAGGTTTAGGTCCCCACAGGGATATAAAAACATGAACGCACTCAAACATGTTTGCGCAGCTATCTTTATGAGGACATACATTGACGCAATGCAATCTCTAGCCCGTTACCCTAACCATCAGAACTACATGCCTGACCTTAACCTTTACCCTAAACCTAATTATAACCTAAACTCTAAAACCAAAGTCTTCACCCTCAAACAGCCCTTTAAAGGGGTCTCTGGAAGTGAGGACCGGCCAAAATGTCCTCACTTTACTCTCCTTGTCCTCACACCGCTGGTCTACAACTCAAACCGGTCCTCGCAAATATAGATGTACAAGTACACACACACACACACACACACAAAGGAATCTCTGGTAATGGACGGTTGCTTCATGTACCCCAGCGTTCCAGTCTGTGCTACAAAAGAGGGAAACGGCTAAAGGTATATCTGTCATTGATCACACGGAGACGGCTGACAAAAGTTCTCTGCCTGCCCCCCATAGCTACTCATTCACCAGCCACAACACTTCTCAGGCAAAATCTTTGTGTGCATGCACGCATGCCTGTTAAGTTTTTGTATCCCTTTTATATGCATTAATAGCACGCAGGAGTTACAAAGCTTACCGGATCGACTTGTTCCTTTGAAAGATCTGAGGCAGGACGCATGCAGCCTAGATGGGAGCTTCATCTTTTGACAGGATATTAAGCCACCCTCATGTCTGTCAGCACACCTCCGTGCACCTGTTTCTGAAAACAACCCTCTCTTTCTGTTTCTCACACATGGGCACTAACCGTCCACAGCGACAGCACTGTGTCTAACCCCACGTGAGACCGATAACCGCATTGAGCGTCTCAGATAAATCAACATGAAGCACGAAGGCAACAGAGGCTCTCACGTCACGCCATCTCCAGAAAACAACAGATTTATTGATTTGGCATGTTGACGTCTACCTCAAAATAAACACTTTGGGAAAATTGCTTGTGAAGGGCGTCTTCGACATGCTGGGACCCACACACACTTTTTGGGAAAACTTTCTCAAGATTTTTTCACATAGAACTGAAAAAAAATGTGTTTATGACATTCATGTCTCCTTTAGTTAATGTTTACTGTCTAAGTCATATGCTAGACTCTTAACCAATATATAAAGTTTTGTTTACAGTTGAACCAACATTGTGGAGCAGTAGTTAGTCCTTCGTATTCTGCCCTTCCCTCTGGCTACATGTTTTGTTTCAGAGTAGATCCCTGTTACACTCAGCAAACCATCGCCATTGATCCCGAACTAACTGTCAGCAGCGTTTGACTCAGCCAAAGGCAGTAAGTCCTGCGTAACACCAGCCTCACTGTTCACCCGGCTGTCCACTTCAACACTCTTCAGCTCTGACCTGTCATTACAGGGCAATGTGATCCCTCCAGCTGAGCTCACCCAGCGTGGAGACACATTCCTGGATTAGATAGCCCAAGAGAGACCTTGTGTTGTGGACAAGAAAATAAACAGAGACATTAGTTAACCTGCATCATGAAATAAACCCTCATCCTGGCAGTTTATTTGGACTAAAGGTTGTTATAACGGATGCTTAGAAAGGTGGATAGGGGTTAAATAACCAAAACAATCTCACAGGAACTCGTAACTATTTTACAAGGTCGCTAAATCGTATGAGTATGTATAATGTTATTTGCATGTTTCAGTACGATTTGCTTTTGTGCCAGCGACTGTAAGGTTTAGGGGTGGGATGACTCTCATCGTACAAATTCATACAAATTAGCGACCTCGTAAAATAGTTACGAATTCCTGCGAAGTCAGGTTTGAATAACATAAATTAAACTGTGTCATTTCTTTATCAAATGTTATTGCAAAAATGTTTTCAAATAGATTCTGACAGAACATTCCCCATTCTACTGGTCGGACAAAAAGTCCCAAACTTTCACCACTCATTGAGCAATGGTTGCTATGCAGGGCTCGTCGGGACACTCAACTGATCAGAGAAATATTTTAATAGCACTGCTATACAACAGTGTTTAAACATTTTTGAGAAATCAACCTACAAATGGTTAAAGCAAGCCATAATTATTGCCTCTCTATCGCCACCTCTGTTTGAAACATTAAATTGCAGGCTATTTCGTGTGCTTATCTTTACATGGGAAAATACATGGGTAACAGTTTTGAACAGATATCTTATGTACTTGCTGAAAAAAGTACAGGTTGCATCTTTAAATTAATATTGGATTTGAATAAAAGTATTTAAACATTAAAAAAGTGACACTTTTGATTCAAAGGAAGCGCAAGCATTTTTAATTTCAGGCAAAGACACTTTATTACTTTAAAAAAAGCGCAGACATGCAAGACTGTGGATAAGATCACAGAAATACGTCCTTTGGTAACATTTCAGGAATTGCAGTCAAGATTACCAAATCAATAAACCCTAGCCTGTGGTCAAAGTAATAACTTTCAATTATTACTTTGCCAGAGACGCACAAAATAACAAGAACAAGAAACACAGGCAATATCAGCCTGCAATGAGCCCCCACCCCGCTTTCAATCTTACAATCATGCGTGAAAGATATGAAACCATCTCAAATGTCCAAAGGTGCTGAAGTTAATCTATCGTGACAGAAACCACTCTCAAAATGAACACACAGCACACGTAGACTTCAGGTCTGAACACAAATGTCCATTCAGAATTCATTTGGATTTCTTTCATTCGGACCTAGTGAAGGTCAACGCTCACCCATCACCCCCACTCTTGCTTTAAAATACAAGCTCTTTTCACAAAATAAAAAATAAACATTCTGGTCAAACCTATTCCTTCCGTTTCGCTCTACCACAGGAATAATGTCATCTAGCCATTTCACCCTGTGCAGAGATAGCATTCAACATACAGCATTGAGCATTCAGTGGTCCCAACAATGGATCTTAACAGGAGCACTGATTTAGTGGCCGTAAAGGGCCCCTATTCTCCCCTCTAGATCTCTCACACTGAAATAACACACACACTAAACAAACACACATACACACTGGAGGGACTCTTGTGCCGCTGCACAAAGAAAGGGTTTTTACAGGATGTCCAGGTCACTACTCTTTTACCTTCACAGGGCTCTAGACTCATTTTTCCCACTGGTCGCACTGGTGCGACCCACTTTCTCAGTTGGTCGCACCAACTTACAATTTGGTCGCACCCTTTTTTACAGTAATCATAAAGACCTTGCCTAATGACCTCAGTTGATGAATCGTTCTGTTAATGTGTCACTCATGAACACTTGTCACATGCTTTACACGCTACAAAACAAGCCGAGAAGCGTTTATGAATTATTGTATTGCTGTTTTATTGCTTTTTTGATTCTCTAAGGAACATAAAAAGCAGTTATTCAAACGGGAAATATGTAGAAATCAAACAAAGAACATCCAACATCACTAAAACACTCAATGGCTTCAGGTAATACAGTAAAGAGTCTGACTAATGAATCTCTTTCTTACATCGTATCTACCGTAACGCGGTTAATGACAAACTTTTTGAGCGTGATGCACTTCAGCACAGCTCTTCTTCACCGGTGAATCATTTAAACGCCTCTGATTGGTCACAATATTCATACCCTGAACTTGATTGGCTGTAATGCTCAAAGCTGTAGCAGAGCAAAGAAGATGTCATCCACATTCGTTCATTTTCACCTAAATCTTATTTAGATTGCGACTGTCATAGCTAGTTTTTTATTATGCATGGACTATTTTTCCTCTTTTGTCTTGAACTTGGAGAGCAGATTTGTTCACCTTGTTGTCATTTTTCCAAAGACTCTGTTAATTTCCGACCCTGATGTAAACAATGTATGTTATGTTGGGAACCGATTTACTATCTGTTAATGGAGCCTAACATAAACTTACACAATGAAAAGTTGTTTAAGAATCCTAAAGCCAAGGCTAAAGAGGGAAACTTATTTCTTCCTTCTAAAGTTTGTATGAAGTACACCTGCTTAGAATGTTAAAATAAATAGAGGATCTCTCCCAACACTGTTTATATTTATCTAAGGTTAGAAAATGCTGGGAAAACTTTACATTTACGCAACATTTAAAAGTGTAATGTTAGAAAGTAGGTAGATAACACTATAATGGTATGGTTCAACAAAAAAACGTACCTGGCTGGGTCGGACTTGAAATGGCTAGCAAGCAAGCAGGTACTATTGAATATTCCATTTGTTTAGCAAATTGCAGCGGTCCGTTTGCTTCTTTTCTTTCTTTCGTCAGTCTTTAAAAATAAATCTCAGATTTCGCGCTGTACAATCCATCGCACAACGTTTTTCCATTCTCATTCTCAACTAGACTCGTGTGCGGTGACATCACGTGCAAGCATGGGCCCCGAACGTCAAAATAAAAGTGATGTTCAACAAAAGGTGAAATCAGATGTCAATCAACATAAGTAGCGAATCAAATTTTGGGGTGGCACCCAGGGTGACCAATTGGATGTCAGGGGTGTTCAGTGCCACCTTGGACTCCCCTCTGGCTTTGCCACTGCTTTTACCACATAAAATTAAATCAAATTAGCTAGCTCAAAACTCAAAAGTAACTCAGAACTAAATTATTATATATGTACTTTACTACACGTTGTCATAAATAAACTTTAAATACTTAATCTTACTAACCACTCTTGTTAAATGGTCTAAGCACGCTTGTGTTCTGAGGTGTTTTGAGTGACTGATTTGATGGGTTCAGTCAGTGAGTCTCGTGAGTTCGGTGCTTGATATACGACTTGTTTCAACAAAATGAATCTGTTAAAATAAGTCATTACGTCGCGAATCAGACATTAGCGGACATTGACGAGCAGTTTGTTTTTCACAGATGTTAGGATCTTTATGTCAGCTGGGCAATTCCAGCGTTATGGACGTGACATTTTTTGTTATGGACCTGACATAAAAATGCTCAGAGAATGAATTTGTTGCGATTATATTGAACCATCTGTTTATATTTTACTGAACCCTTGTTGATAGAGTCTAAACATCAAAAAATGTCACTCTATGAAAAAAATGTATATTTAAAAAAAGGGAAATAAACATGCGTTATGGATGTGACAAAAAAGGACGCGGTTTTTGGGAACTTTGTAGGATTTCTATAAAATAAAATGCACAATCCTGAAGCAATAATACCCAATGAATGGAGAAGGGATGCCTCTTTATAGAACATAAAATAGTTACTTTATATTCATTTTCAAGTGTCCATTTATGAGGAATATGTAGCGTTATGGATGTGACAATCCTGAAAATGGCACTTACCTGACTATGAAAAATCATGCACTAAAAATAAAACAAATGCTTTACAAATTTGAAGAGAGATCTCACATGGGTATTTGAACCACCAAATGTTAAAATCTGTGCTGTTACCATAGTAAAAACCACTGGTAAAAACTTAATTTTTTCGTGGTAAGGTTGACATTTTCACGGAATTGCCCAGCTGCATGAGCGGAACACTTGTCAGGGAAGAAAAGGCAACATGTTTTTGAGCACATTCACACCCAGCTGCAATTCAGGTAAAAATATTCTCAGAATGCGCCACATGAAACATGGATTCTGTCTTCCGACCTTGCTTTTGATTGAAGTGTGAGGGAGAGAGACAGTTCAGAAACCGACGTGTTCGACTTCATTAAGCGCTGCGCAGAATGATCAGAATATGACATCAATGTTCCGTGAGAACGTTTTAAAAGCATATGGAGAACTCTGTCCCACAATGCTTTTATGCTGTTCGGTCTGCGCAACACCAAATGAAGTCAAACACACACTTTAGTTTGGAGACAGAGGGAGTGCACGAGCTCTCTGCTCGCTCTTTCCTACACTAATCGCAAGCGCGTCATTCACGACTCATAAGTCACATTAAATGTTCATATAAATCTTTGGCGGAGCAAAAATTCGTTTTACAAAAATTCGAAATTTTACCTCGCACGTTATAAAAAAACGATCGCATTTGCGAGCATTTTGGCCGCAGTCTAGAGCCCTTCTTCACCTTTCCCTCGAAACAGAGAACAAATACACACACATTAAATACAGCTACAGAAAAGGATTTAGTCAGAAAATCTATTGCTGTTTTGTAGCGAAGTACATATCATCAGCACTAGCATTATAGCACTACTAGACAGCCAACTTTCTATTGAAACTTACATTTTAGCTTTAAATTATACAAAAAAGTGAGCAATGTGACAACACAAACACTCTCATCCTATTATAAACAACTAAGCTGTAAGTGCAAGAGCACAGTCTCACGTGGCTGTTTGAGCCCTGCTGATCCATGCACGGTGTTGGCTGAATGGCATAACATACTGCAAATTCAAAATAATGCAAAATGATCATCAGTGCTTTTAAGTTTGGTACAAAAGCCTTTTTTGAATGTTAAATTAGCTTCTCGATCGTGGATCTGATCGATTAGGATCAGCTGGTGTTTTTTTATAATTAGACAATCATTATGGTCATAATGCTAATCTCAGTTTTTCTGTTCAGTTATTTACATGACTCAGCACTATCAGATGCAAAGCCATCATGAGAAGGAAAGCCTGTGTATGTTTTCTTCGAAAATGCTTTTATCACAAACAAGCCAGAAATAGAAATAAGACAGAAGGAGAACTAAAATACTGGCTACATACACTCACCTAAAGGATTATTAGGAACACCATACTAATACGGTGTTTGACCCCCTTTCGCCTTCAGAACTGCCTTAATTCTACGTGGCATTGATTCAACAAGGTGCTGAAAGCATTCTTTAGAAATGTTGGCCCATATTGATAGGATAGCATCTTGCAGTTGATGGAGATTTGTGGGATGCACATCCAGGGCACGAAGCTCCCGTTCCACCACATCCCAAATATGTTCTATCGGGTTGAGATCTGGTGACTGTGGGGGCCATTCTAGTACAGTGAACTCATTGTCATGTTCAAGAAACCAATTTGAAATGATTCGAGCTTTGTGACATGGTGCATTATCCTGCTGGAAGTAGCCATTAGAGGATGGGTACATGGTGGTCATAAAGGGATGGACATGGTCAGAAACAATGCTCAGGTAGGCCGTGGCATTTAAACGATGCCCAATTGGCACTAAGGGGCCTAAAGTGTGCCAAGAAAACATCCCCCACACCATTACACCACCACCACCAGCCTGCACAGTGGTAACAAGGCATGATGGATCCATGTTCTCATTCTGTTTACGCCAAATTCTGACTCTACCATTTGAATGTCTCAACAGAAATCGAGACTCATCAGACCAGGCAACATTTTTCCAGTCTTCAACTGTCCAATTTTGGTGAGCTCGTGCAAATTGTAGCCTCTTTTTCCTATTTGTAGTGGAGATGAGTGGTACCCGGTGGGGTCTTCTGCTGTTGTAGCCCATCTGCCTCAAGGTTGTGCGTGTTGTGGCTTCACAAATGCTTTGCTGCATACCTCGGTTGTAACGAGTGGTTATTTCAGTCAAAGTTGCTCTTCTATCAGCTTGAATCAGTCGGCCCATTCTCCTCTGACCTCTAGCATCAACAAGGCATTTTCGCCCACAGGACTGCCGCATACTGGATGTTTTTCCCTTTTCACACCATTCTTTGTAAACCCTAGAAATGGTTGTGCGTGAAAATCCCAGTAACTGAGCAGATTGTGAAATACTCAGACCGGCCCGTCTGGCACCAACAACCATGCCACGCTCAAAATTGCTTAAATCACCTTTCTTTCCCATTCTGACATTCAGTTTGGAGTTCAGGAGATTGTCTTGACCAGGACCACACCCCTAAATGCATTGAAGCAACTGCCATGTGATTGGTTGATTAGATAATTGCATTAATGAGAAATTGAACAGGTGTTCCTAATAATCCTTTAGGTGAGTGTACGTTTGGAAGGCTCTCTTTGTTTTAGTAGCTTCAAATAAGAACTAAGAGGCTTAAGAACAGCCAATGGGGGACAGCCACTGATAAAAAGCCAACCAATGGCAACGTCTGACAGTAAGTTGTGTGCCTGGGGCAAAGAACACTCATCAAAGAGCTTTTATGAGTGCGGGAGCAGAGGCTGGCATGATCGAATTTAACAAACATGCCAAACATTCACAATCATAACATGCCTCCTTCTCACCTTCCATTCTTTCTCTCTCTATCAAGTGTCTGTTGACTCGACCTGCACCATGGAACCTGACATCAACCTTGGCTTCATCCCAGTCATACCATGTAAATTGAGTCTTCCTGATGCCAGTAAATCTTTAATATTAACAACATATTATGAAAGTTTGTTATAAAAAACAAAGAACACAAAATGTAATAATAAACACTCTTGGAAGACAAACACGGATTGTGGCTGCTTCCACTCCCCAGGATTGTGCTGAATGAGAATATCATTCCCAACGGTGGCCTTCATGAAAATGCTCTTTAACAGCCAGTTTTATCAGATACACAATCTTACAAAAAATTCCACTCTAAACAAACAAGGTCTGATTTCTACGATGTGGAAAAAGCAACACAGTCTTAACGGCATATCGTAACTATTTTACAAGGTGCCTATCACAAATCACCCTTTTTCAGACATTTATCATTGGACATGCTTTAAGAAAAGATGAAAAGCTACATCAGACAAGGCAATGTGACATGCCTTTTATTACCTACTCTATCAATTGTTGAATTATTGTGACACTATTTGAAGTTCTATAGCGTAAAAAACCTGCAAAGTTAACTAAGATGTCACTCTGTAAGAATATATAAACAGTAAGGAAATCATACAATACACTTGTCAAATCCTTTGTCAGCCATTGTCAAAGCATCTTTCAACACACATGCACACCGTTTACACAGCATAAGAAATCCACTACGAAGACTCTAAGATGTCTAGGTGGCCTTCACACAGCGACATTACAGATACAGTTCTCTCTCCATGGAATAAAATCGAACACCACCCCCCTTAAACCTCACTCTAACACTTTTCAGAGTTTAAAACTAACTTCTTCGTCACAAGATTCTGAATCACACTTTTGTATCTTTAGGATTACAGCTCAGTGTCACATGACCACCAAGGTCCCATCACACAGCAGGCTCCCCTGTCACCCGAGCAGGAGATGAGATGCTTCCATACTAATGGGATCTTTTCAGATTACACTGGACAGATATGCAATTTGCCAAGCAAACCCTCATTATGAAGCAGGGCAGAGACAGAAGGGAGGGTCACATATCCAGTTCCAGAGGTCTTATCTACAGCCATAAACAGATAAGAGCAGATGACTGCTGTCCGTAACTTCACTGTCCTACAGACAGACTGGGATAAACACGTTCCTTTTCTACCTCACACACGTTCCTAAAATACAGGTCTTATCTTATCCTTACTTAAAGAAGGTGACAAATTGCTATAAGAAAATCAGTAGTTATGGTTGTTATACTTCAGACTGATCAGAAGTAGAAAATCACTGCATTTCATGTATTGGTGTGATTTTAGCTGAAATGGCAACCCGGTCTCATCAATCTGTGTGTAATACATACGCCAAATCTTGCGTGCATGATATGCCAATATTTCCCATTAGCTTCGCTGGAGAGCAGACGCATCCACGACACGACTAAATTATATATTGTGGTGTAATTTTGCCATCATGACGTGTAGGGTGTGATTGTTGTTTTAATCGGACATCCATCATAATTTGTGCACGTTTATTATTTACTTTCGCGCAATTTTGATGCATTTGAGCACGTAACCCAACCCAACCCCACCCCTAAACCTAATAGTTTGTGAATTATACAATATAAAACACAACACATAACATACGGCTAGATGCTATTTATTCCAAACGCGCAAGTAATCCAAGGCCGAATTTTTTCACTTGCGCGTTAGGGCACCACCTGCTGGGCGCCAAAACTAGCTCATTTGGCCTCTGATATGTGGTGCAAAATGAGAGAGTGTGCGAACTTGTGTCAGAGGCTCGCAGCAGGAGATTCAAGCAGTTGTGTTTGTGCCAGAAAAATGTCCAAGAATAAAACCTTTAATTTGTGAGAACATATTTTACAAGCATTCAACTCTTATTGCATGAATTCACATACTGATTTGCGGATGTGCAAAACTCATCTGTGAACGCACGTCTTTTGGTGCAGGTGTGTGAATGTGTTTTGCACCATATTTACTGCAGCAATTGTAGCATAAAATGTGAGTGCACGACAGTGTTAATTTCGTTAATGAAAACTATGACGAAAAGTATTCGTTAACGACATGTTTTCACTGACGAAAACGAGACGATAACTAAATAAAAATGAATGCATTATAACGAAAACTGTAATAAAAATATACTGACATTTTCGTCAACTAATAAAAACGAGACGAAAATATTCTTGTCCCACCTGGCGGACATCAGTTTGCGCGCATGTGCTGCTTATCTCATATAAACGGCAGAGAGAAGTCTCTGGGAGAAGGGGAAGCACACACATGTATTCTGTGTCTCCACGCGGGTTACAAAGCGTCTTATTTTCTTCACGATCGCCGGTAAAACGCCGCAAACTTGAAGCGCGACTGCAGGCGAGTCACCCCGAAACACATTACGAAGGCAAGCTCAAAGGTTTTATATGCCAATGTTAACTTAACACGAGCTGCTGCATAACGTGAAATGCAACATAGAGTCAGCCAAAAGAAACCAGCGCTGTCCTCTACTGATTATAGAAGTGATGAAGTGAGTCGAACTGTACATTCCAACCAAATATGTAACATGTTTGCATGACTAAAGAAATGTAATACAATTTATATAATATGTCTTTTTGAAAGCTATTCTCATTCATTGCTGTATCAAGCAAAGACAGTGCGCTCTTTCTTCAAAGAGGCATGCCATGAGCCAATAGCCTTTGAGTGTGAGCCGTGTCAGAGCGTTTCATTGGTTGAATGAACTGAATGAACACGCCCTACTTAACGAGTCAATTCAGTCAAATGGAATTGAACGAACTGGAACATGTCGTTCATGGTCTAATACTCTGCGTTCCAACAATGCATATCTAGTTACTGGAATTTTCTGAAAAATAAAGGTAATGACCTGGTTTAATTTTATTCTAAGGTGAAGTAAATTATGTCAAAACAGTTGAATCTTTGTATGGAACATTTAATTACACCAAGTAAATGATTTAAACCATTTAGATTTTAGTAGACTAAATATAATGTATATTTATTCGACTAAAATGTTTTTCATATTTCGTCGACTAAAACTAGACTAAAACTAAAATGATGGGGTTGACTAAAATGTGACTAAAACTAAATTGCATTTTCGTCAAAAGACTATGACTAAAACTAAATCAAAATTTGCTGTCAAAATTAACACTGGTGCACGAGTATCTTAGTTTGGGATTTGTAGAATTGGATTTGTGCACTTGCAATGAAGGATTCAAGAAGGTGTAACTGTTGTGTTTGCGGGAGAGAAAAAAAGTTTGCAACTTCAAATTTTGACTTCAAATGTACTGATACACATGTGTGGCCAACCTCTACAACTACAAATTCCACTCTCACAGCTGCACAGTTGTTTTGCATCAAAAATACCTTCATACTACTGTGCTCGCATAACGATATCGTACGCCTATAGAAGACTCGGAATGCAACACGACCTGATTGTAATGCTTTTCTACTGGTTTCGGTCAGTGTTTTCAATAAATACCCATGGTTGACTTCTGTTTGCTTGTTTTATGTCGTTGGGAAGCGGGTGGGTTTAGGTTTAGGGTAGGAGTGGGTTTAGGTGCTCTAAAATATCCATTATAAAACGGTCAGTTCTGGTCCTTGATTCTGATTGGCTGAGCGGAGTTCTAAACCGTTATAAAATACCCCAATATATAACGGCTGACCGCACCACATAGCCTAAATATAATTTTATTTACTTTATTTTATGAAACCTTGCTAAGCATATGGAATAACCGTTTTATAAAAGCAATAATCCCTGCGAAGCAGTGGGTTACAATGCATTTTATAACAGCTACGGGGTTTTAGGCACAACGCCCTTAGCTGTTATAAATTCACTGTAACCCACTGCTTCTTGGGGCTTATTGCTTTATTAAAGTATGAATAATACGTATTTATAAAATCATTCAGTTTTACAAATGCAAAGAACCGAACGCGTCTCCTCATGACGCCAGGCAAACGAAGCAACTGAACTGATTGGCATATCATATGCAAGCAAAATTAGACTTTGGCGTTATGTATTACACGCAATTGGAAAGCGTAAACTCATGTTATTTATATGCAGATCGAGGAGATCGGTTTGGAACTGGACCAAAGCAGGGGGCTCTTAAAACAGCCCTTACAAATCTCTTTCACACACATACAATCGCATATCACAGGTATGGGAAAAATCCTAAGAGATACAACTAGCTAGATAACAGACAGAATCCATATGCAAACAAAACTGAAAACCAAACATTCCTATCCCTGTCGCCCCATAAGCCCACCCAGGGGTGTCCCATTTAGCTGACATAAGACTCCTCGCTGACATCTAACAGGCTTATCTAAGGGGTCTTTCTCAGCTGATCTCTTTCAGTGTACCCCCACACAAAAGGGATTTTATGAGCCAGGCCAGTTACTTGCTTTGGGCTGAACAGCGTGAGGAGAGATTTGGTCTGTTTAAAGCGATAGACAGCAGTAAGCGTTTATGGCCCTTGTGTAACTGAAGATGATGAGAATTAGAAAAAGAGCGTGTGTGTGGCCTGATTTAACAGCTGGGTGTTTAACTCTCACTCTCTCAATAGGTGGGGAAAGAGAAGAGACACAGAACCTGTGTACATGCATTTTTCTCCAACTGGCATGCAGTGGGAAGCAGCTGTGCAAATGTGCATGCACACCACAAACACACGCAGGCTGGAAATGCGAGCTGTGTGCGGAAAGCTTGATCTGACTTTCTTGCGAGCCAAATAAACTATGTTTTACAGCCTAATCCAAATGGGGAGGGTCACGTTAAGAGGGATTGAGAGGGCAACGTTTTTATTTGGCTTATAAATGGAAACCACTTTAGCAGTAATTTATTTTTCACTAAAAGTAAAATCAAGGCTTTTAAATAAGCATATAAACAAGGTCAGACTATTTGTAAAGAGATACAAGGTTACTAAGGATGACTATTTTATGTTAATGATCACCAATAACAGCACTGTGATCACCAATAATTATAACAATGTGTTAACTTAAAATGTGTTCAAATGAGCAAATTAACACATCCAGTTTAGATAAACTTACTAACCTTCACTTCTGCCTCTCAAATTCATCTCCATCTCTTACAGCGTAAATTGTCATCTATTGACTCATAAACTGTGACTGCTCGTCCTTCAGATGAGAAATCTGTCCACTTGGACCTCACTCAGCTGATCTCCGAAATAACAAGATCGCCTGTGTGTACCTCTCTCAGTAATTGCAATCAGTATTTACAACATGTCTCTGAGCTTGACAGGAAAGGCTTGACGTGATCCCAGAATATAAAATTACAAGTGTTGTCATTTTTCTCACACACAAATTACAGCTTCAAAACATATGATCAGTGACAATTACACAGTCAAAACTCAAAACAAAGTTCCCTACCAGTGTTGGGTGTAACTAGTTACTTAGTAATTAGTTACTGTAATTTAATTACTTTTCCCTTGAAAAGGTAAAGTAAGGAATTACTCTTATTTTTTCTGTAATTTAATTACAGTTACTTTTGATGTAATTAAACTAAATACTTTGTGTAATATATGTGTGTGCAATAGTGGAATTGACATCAAAATTCAAAGTCTAACTTTAAAATGAATGCTTTAATGTATAATTCTCACATTTGTAATACTTTGGTCAGTTAATAAGAGTACTTTATGTAGTTTAATATTATTTATTTGAATGAATTAAAAGAGCCGTTTCATGCCTATGAATCACTTAACTAATCAAGGTTGATATAGGATATAGAAAGTAATTAGTAAATTACTAAATACTTTTTGGAGAGAGTAATTTGTACAGTAATCTAATTACACTATTGAATATGTAATTAGTAACTAGTAATTAATTACTTTTTCAGAGTAACTTACCCAACACTGTTCCCTACCTCTTTTTACTCTTAAAAACGTGGCTTGGCATTGAAACAAATTCCCTTGATGGAATGAATTTATGAGTTTCATAAATAACAGGTAAACATGTTTGGTATTTGCCCTTTGATGACTGTCTCCACCTTTAACCTTGATGGTAAAACCTAACCTACACAAACAAATACGTGTTTTGCCAGCTTGGAGAGGTTTGCAGAAAAACACACAAAATTAAGCCTGCTTCATTTAGTCCATGCTTAGCCTGGGCAGGTCAATTAAACATAAACCACTTAAGAGGAGAACGCTGCCACAAGCTCTCCATGCACACACATAGAGGAATGTGTTAATTATCAAATGCATTAGCAGGGTTGCCATGCGTTACAAAACTAAGCACCTGGAGAGATTTTTTAACACATTGACCACACTGCTAATTCCATTATAAGAAACTACATTGACAACACAATTGTTACTGAAATGACAACACTGCAGTTTAATAAAAACAGATGAAAAAAAAACATTCAAAGGGGTATGAGTGGATCAGCCTCTGGATTAAGGCAAAATGGTTCACAGCACATGTAAACAGGTTACTCACGAAAAATGCCATTAAACAAGCTCTGGTTATTCTTAGCCTGGAGAAAAGACAGATGCATGAGCGAAAATGTATTTTCTTCAATGAGTAGGCATGCATATTTGAAACCACTGCCCCCGTGATCCATTCAAAAAGGCAAATCACATAATAGCTCCTCATAGAAGAAGGGAAACGTTACACCCAGATGTCAAAATGATCCTTCACCACGCTCGATAATTGTACTGAGAATAGGAGACCGTGTTTCTCTGGAAATAGGAGTCTGAAATTTAATTATCCAGCCTTTGGAAAATGTAGGGCAGACTGAAGAAAGCGCAACGATATAAAACTGCACTCTGTGGGTAACTAATGTCAAGCTCTGGTTTTAACTGAGTGAGCACAAGATACCGGAGACGTAAATCAAATAAACACGCTCACAGTGTTAGGTAATTGAGCTTTTAAGGATGGTTAAAGTACATGAACAAAAAGCAGAAAAGCGTTGTTAAAACCACATAAACCTCTAGAAACAAGCAGAAACAGATCAGCCATTTAATGATACTTAAGGCTTTAAAGTATTTTCACCGGACACATAATCGCTTTAATTCAATCTTAAAAGGTTTGTTAAAGATCATTTTTTTGCAGACGACGACAAGCTCTGAACATGCAAGACATGAAAGCTTTTGCACCGTTTACATACATAGGAAAAGCGCAAGAGCTGCCAAGACTCGCTTAACTGCATGAAATCCTCTGATGAAAGCATGCGACGTGGTCGAAGATCACAACATATGGTCAGCAATAATAAAATACGGTAGGTCTCTGTGCCACACATAAGCTTTATTCTTACCCCGGGATCCAGTTATTTACGGATGACATTCGTTGAAATGGTACGCATTTAGCACCAATCCTCAAGACCGAAACGCATGTTTAAATCCTCTGGACCGCGATAGAAATTGGCCAATTCAACACGGACAGCCGCCGAGCTACCTTCACTAGATCCGTTGGCGTCGCGGACGGTTCAAGCAGTAGCGTCTATCGCACCGCTTTCCCCACAAACTAGCCCCGCCTACTCTTTTACATCAACACGGAAGCCTCCCTCCAAAAACGCTCCCATTGGTTTTCGGTCAGACTAGGAAGCGTCGAGCAGCGCGTTTGACCAATCACAGTGATTTCGTAAAGAAAAAAAGGCTGGGATTTAGAGTTGGAAGTCATGCGGGCGGATGAGATGCATGACGTCAACCCTTTGTTACCTTGCCGACCCCTTTCATGTGAAACTGCATTCATCTGCGAGTATGAAACATACATCGTATTTATTCATAAACATATGCACAGATTAAGAGGACAAATAAGATCACTTTGCAAGAATTACTTTAAGGAAAGTACTTTTCGATGCAAACACAAGAAGCAATACAATATAATGAAGCAGGTGCAATCATATTTTGTCAATCAAACATTCCACACATAAACTGTAAATGAGTCAAATCTGCATGGGTGGCATGTGTTACGTGCAACTCTGTGTTTACTGTTTTTATATTGCTGTACACTCAGTCGCTTTAAAGAGACTCCATCTGGCTAGAGACAGATTTATGACAGAGCAACTGTACATTTCACAACGTCGTCACAAAGTCCGGCATATATGTGGATCGCAGTCAATTCTCCCCAAACTAATAAAGCATCTAATGATATGTGACTTTATAACTTTCCACCCACCGACCAATCTGCTGTCGGCTGTCAAAACCCCCAGCTTCAAACACCGCACCGCTTCTCGGCGGAGAAATCCCCCGTGACATTTCGAGACAACGCCTTTGATATTCAGCAAAGGTCACGGCCATGAATTTATATATATTTTTTCTAGAGGATCAAATGCGAATTCTGCATTGCATGCGCTCAGTCTGCCTGCTAAAGTCACCACAGGCCTGATACCACCTAGCCCTAAAATGTACCCTAGAGAAACATTCGGGAAAATAGAAATAATACACGGACTAATAAAACACAGCAAAATGTGTGGCAGCTATCGTCAGCTTTACAAACATTTATGGTAAATCACCACAGTCCACAACCAGCATGTAGAAAATAAAAATCACGTGTATTTCACATTAGCAGATTTTTCCCAAAACCGGCATTTTTACACTTGTTTATAAGTCTTGCTAATGCTGTGTATTACTGGTCTAAAGTGTGAAGCCAGCTTTGTAATTAGCCTGACTTACACTGAATTATATAGAGAACTGACTCCTTTGTTGCTCCCCAAAGCATCATGGATAACATAGTGAACCATCGAGCACAGAATCATTACAATGGTTAGTCAAACGATATACTTACTCTCTGTGGATCGTGTGAAAATACATTGCTCAAAACATCATAATGGATTAGTATTATTTGGAGACAGTGTTTTGATTTTTTCTAGTGTTGCTGCTCTGCGTTGTCGAATCAGTGTCGCTGTCTGCGGCAGCAACTTCCGGCGCATGCGCGACAGTGTTGCAGACGATGGCTGCAGTCCAATCGTTTTTATTTACATATACGAAATATAATTAAATATAAAAATTACAAAGGATAAGATTTAGACACTCTTCTCAATTGAATATAATAAAAAATGTATTTATTTACGCAACATGTTGCCTTCTGCAGAAATAGAATTCACTGATAATATGGCTGAAACGTATATAATAGGAACAAATAGGAAAAACTATTGGAGACGTTCTCGTTTTCTATTCAGGTAAATTGTTGATAATAACAAATAATAACTTGACCTTTACAATAAGCATTTTGCTTAAATAATTACAATTACAGTGTATTTTATTAGGCAATGGCAAACAGCATCTGTAAAAAAATTTGTTTGGAGAACAACATCTAAAAGACAAATCAAACAGACAGGCAGACAAAGTAAATTAAAGTGATAGTTCACGCCAAAATGAAAATTCTGTCATCATTAAATCACCCTCTTGTCATTTCAAACCTGTATTCTTCCGCAGAACACAAAAGACAACATTTAAAAGAAAGCTGGTAACCGAAAAGCACTGGACCCATTCACTTCTATTGTATGGACACAAAACCAATGCAAGCGAATGGGGGCCAGTTAACAACATTTTTCAAAAAATCTTCTTTTGTGCTTTGAAGTAAGAAAGTCGTACAGGTTTTAAATGACAAAGGGGTGAGTAAATGATGACAGAATTTTAATTTTTGGGTGAACTATTTTTCCTATAGCTTTAAGTGTACAATATAAACAGTTACCAATCAATCATTTATAAAACATTTACATTGTGGGGCCTAATGGTTAGAGAGTTGGACTCGTGACCAGAAGATTGCCGGTTCGATTCCCAGGGCCGGCGGGTAACGACTGAGGTGCCCTTGAGCAAGGCACCTTACCCCTACTTGCTCCCCAGGCGCTGCAGTGATAGCTGCCCACTGCTCCGGGTGTACGTGTGTTCACTACTCTCTGGATGGGTTAAATGCAGAGGTCACATTTTGGGTATGGGTCACCATATCTGACTAATAGGTCACTTTCAAAAAAACATTTACCATTCCACAGCACGCTTACTAGATTGAACATAAAAATCCTACTACTTTATCATATACATGTTTAAATAAAAAATCGTACACCACTTACATTGAAGTCAGTCATTGACATTTAACATTTAAGTGAATTTGTAAGATCTCTCCTGCATCGCTGTAAAATCCTAATCCCCACTATGAAAAAACGTATAACAGCATATACTTTACATGACAATACAAAAGCATGTTAATAATCGATACAAATTACACCATAAGCACTAAAATATAGAAAACATTGATTAAACAGGACTAAGTGCAGATGACAAAGACTAGAGCAAATAAAACAATTTAGGTAGAGATTACATTCACTGGTCCTAACATCGGTAAACGAGGACGCTATTTTATCATAACGCTCTGCTGTATCCCTCTAGTCGTTTTTAATCTTGCGAGTTGAACCTTTCGAGTTTGGTCGATCTTTATACTGTAAAAAGTTTCCAATTGTAGGATTTTTTTTAATTATGCCTACTTATTTATTATTATTTACCTCATGTCCTATAATCGTGCTCAGCCCCTGATGGCCCATTAGTTAGAAATTACCACGTAGTAGACGACCAAGGGACGAAGAGTTTTCCTATTTTTAGTCCGAGAAAAGATTATCATTATGTCTTAAGACGGATCTGTATGTCTAATTTGCTGAACTTTATAAATATGAATGTAAACGAGCTCAGGGAACTAAATAAAGTTCGAAATGTATGACAACTCCGAAAGTAAACGCACGAAACGCCATTTTGCCGGAAGATTTCTTGTTCGTTTGTTCATTTCTAGTGGGAGGTAGAGTGTATACTGACACCTACCGGCGGACTGATGTACTGTCAGTATTTGTGTACATTTGGCGAACACACAATCAGTATAGAGCAAATTGTTATTATATAGTATATATATATTTTTTTTTTTAAATTGGTATTATAAATACTGTCAAGTACTAAATATCCAATAAGTCAACGTTGCAGGGCTGTATAGTTCAGGCTGAAATATGTCTAAATGTTGTGCCACAATAAACACTGAAATTACCTAGAAAATGTATAGTAGCATTTGAATTGTATAAATCCACCATATCAGGCCTTTCTTTCTCATAGACTACATTTTGGAGCATACCTTTTTCCAAGGTCCATAAGGACACACTTGAAGTCTATTGTGGAAGAACTAGTACGGTGGTCCTACTGGATTGCACAAAGCTCAGATCTAAACTCCATCCAACACAGTTGAGTTAAACTAAATGAAAGACCAACTCTTCATGGGTGAATTTGTAATTAAATGATTAACCAAACCAACAAAGGTGGTGTTTTGATATACATTATTCTTGATGGATTTTATATATCCATGCTGGAAAAATATAGGCCTAAGTCTTCATTTAACTTCAAGATTCAATATTTTATTTGTCACATACACAGTTATATAGAGAATATACAACCAGCAGTGAAATGTAGGTCAGGTCAGCTCCAAAGTATGTATAAAATACAAACACAACTGATTTTATACGTCTTCTAAAAACCAAACAGTTGGTGACGTTCATTTTGTATTTAGGCCCCCTAAATACTTTTTATTCCATTAATTAAATGAAACACTGAGGGATGCATCTGTAAATTCATACCATAATTTCATGCAGCACAATCTTTATGCTAATACTACTGTGAATCTTCATGAGACCATGAGTGGGCATATCATGAATAATTTGAACCTTAATCCTTAAAAACTCCCAAATCTTTCTCAGTACTTGTAGTATTGCAACTATATTTATCATATTGCTAATAGAAGGCCAAGAAATGTTTTGTTTTCACCACTAACATTTATCTGTTGGAGAAGACTGATGGCTGCACCACAGTGACATTACAGCCTGTAACTCCAGCCTACACAAACCCTGTCAAAATATTTCCCCCATCATTTCTATTCCAACCTGCCTCCACACACGAAACTTTCCGCTGCCCGTATATTTTTGTACATCCTAGCTTTCAATTGTACTTGACATGCTCCATACGCTGCACTATGGAAACCTCCACAGTTACAATAGCGGAGCCCATCAGTCACTTGACATTTATAATGCTCCAATTCACATCACATTTTGCACATCTCATTTTCCATCTGCACACTGCTGCTCCATGTCCTGTGTGATGACACCTAAAATACATTAGCATGAGTGAACAAATTCACAGCATGGAAAAATAGTTGTACGTTCAGGGATTTAAGGAATCAATGAAACACTCCATGCTTATGTATTAACATTCACTTTCACATATACGTTTTCTAAGCTATCAGACTTGTCATTTTCTCTATAGGTGAAACAATAAACCAGGCAAAAATCCAATAGACTTACATTAAAGAAAGGGTAACCAAAGTACTGTAGAGATTTGGAGCCAGTAAGAAACCACACAGCAACCACCCCTGAACACCCTAGCAACTAAATGTTAAAAACTTCTCACTGCATGGGATCTTTGCAACGTGTTTTGTACCGGAAAGCCATATTTTTCTCATCCAAACTTTGCAAGTACAGAATTTTGAAGTCTAGTAGTTTACAGTTGAATCCAACGTGGTCAGCAAACAAAATGTCATGTTTTGAACATTCTTTACAACCATTACATTCACATTTTTGTTATACAACACAAGGAATCATTATTACAATATACAGCCGCAAAAAAATTAAGAGACCAATCTCAAAATTATTTTCGTTTTTTCTAAATTTATTATTAAAAGGTATGTGTTTAGATAAAATGATCATCGTTGTTTTATTCTGTAAACTACTAACACATTTTCTCCCAAATTTCAAATAAAAAAAATATGTTTCTTTTTGTATTTATTTTCAGAAAATGTAAACTGGAGAAAAAGGTCTACATAACAGAATTATTTTTTCAGACCTCAAATGCGAAGAAAACAAGTTCAGATTCACTTTTAAGCAACACTGATATATATATGTAGGAAAAAATAAAATAATGTGATAACCTGGATTTTTATCACAGTTTTTGTGTGTCTTGTCATGCTGTCAGTCTTTGACATTACTGCTGGATGACTTTATGTCACTTCTGAGGTTTGATTTTGTGAAATTCAACAAACACAGGACTGGAATGGACATAATACATCTAGAAATGCTCATTAAATTAAAATTTGGAATAATCTCTTTTTTTCTGTGGCTGTAGGTCCGGACCGTGTACCTTTGGATAATTCATTTATTCGTTTTTGTTTTCAAAACAGAAAAACGAATAAACCGTTCATTTTTACATATTCCACCGTATACGAGACAAATTTTTGGTTTCTTTTCCTCAATATTTCTTTAAGTGGATCAAATTAATATACAACAAAACCAAAACAAAACATCAAGTATTTTTCTTAACAAAGCGCATTTTAGTCCACCGGAAGTTTAGCTGCACTGCAGCCTCTGGCGACGAGTGGTAGTAGCACAAGACCACTTTCTTTAATTATACATACAGTATGTTTTCAGTGGTGTGTGACTCTAAATCCGTAAACAACCATACAGACACATAGGTAGACATTTCTGTGCAATGTAGAAGTATACACGCAGTTAATGAAATAAAGAATGCACCTATATGGACGCGCACGGGCATGCGTCAGTGCTCGTGGCAGCGATGTGTCTGACAGCGGGGGAGGTTACCATAGCCGCCGTTAAAATGGATAGTGAGAAAGGCGCGTTTTGCACTTTAATGTGTTAAAAAAATTGCACTTTGTTTGCACTGTTCGTAAAAATGTTAACATAAAGGACAAAACACTTCTACATACAACTGTTGTATGTAGAAGTGTTTTGTATTTTATATTTTATACTGTATGTAGATCGACATACATGATGCTATGTTTATAAAAATAAGCTGAGTTAATCAAAAACCTGTACTTTTCATTGCACGTTACATTCTACATAGCAATAGAACTCCGCCCAAAACACAATATAAAATGTAATGGTTTCCTTGTAAATATCATTTTGAAACTTTGGGTTTTCATGCATTAATACCAAAACTAAATTCCAATTATAACTAATAAATCCATTACATTTTCTATTGTGTTTTGGGTTTTATTGTTTTTTTTATTCTTAATCAAATGTAGTGAGTGGTGTGTAGTAATATGAGACATTACATGTTGATCAAGCCTGTATATTATATAAACTATTTCTTCACTATACTTCTTTTATCATGGGTCACTATGACCGGTTAACCTTTACATTCGCATACCTGAATATGAATGAATGAATAGCTTTTATTGTCATTGCAAGCAAAACAAACAACGAAATTCTTAGAGCACCTCTAACACAAAACACAAGACATAAATAAATATTTGTAATATAATACGACAAAAATGCCCTCTGGCCGGCGCTTCAGAGCACCAAACACCAGGACTTCCAGACACAGAAGCAGCTTCTTCCCCAGGCAATCTCCCTCATAAACAGATAACTGCTCCTTAAGAGCAATATTCCACTTTCACTACTCCTATAGTGTGCACTATTGTGCCTTATTATATTTACATTTTATTTATACATGTATATAACACTACTTACAACATTATCCATTTGCACAAAACAGTACATACAATCTGTTAATATGTAAATTATACACTACCCTGTACAATGTCTCTTACAGAGTCGGCACCATGGTGCACAAAGTGAGGGGGCTGCTATGTTTGGGGGGGGGCAGGGTTTAGGGGTTTAGAATGGGCTGGTTTCCCGAAATTTCATTCTACCCGTCAGATTATCCTACCAGGCATGCGCACATCAATGTTACGTCATTTTCTTGCGCTATAAAATCATATACTTGTTTATTTTATACTGCTACGGGAATCTGATTGTGTATTTTTGTTGTTAAATCATTCTAGGCCTACATATTTATTTAGTACTGTAGTACAATATTGCGCTGTAAATTAATCATGTTTCTTTTATGCTGGTAGGATAATCTGACAGGGTATTTACGATGTAAATGTATTTAATGTGTTCATTTTAAACTGGTAGGACTATCTGACAGGGTATTTTGCATTGTAAAATCATCCTACCTGTTTATTTTGTCGATGTGGTTTAGATTATAGCCTAAATTTTGCCCAGGACAATTCGAGGTTGAGACACGGCACATAGGCTGAGGTCTCGCTCTGTTCTGTTTCAGCGTGCGGCTCTTCTGGTGTTAAGAAGCGGCACTCCGCCATGTAGGGGCGGAGCCAGGGGGTGGCCAATGGTGGCCAAGGCCACCATAAATTAATCTTTGGTCACCCCCCGGCCCCCCTACCGCTTTGCCGGCAACTTTTTTGCGGAACCATTTCTGTACACAGTTGTTCCCATATGGACGCATTTCAACAGCGCACCTCAAACAAGTACTTCTCCACCCAAACTGAAGGTGGCGGTAATACACTCAACTTGAATTTCAACCACCAACACAAGTAGTGTTGTTGTTGTTGTTCGCGTGTGCTCCAACGGACTTTGCGCGTGCAGTCGGAGGACTGTCTGTTTCCCGCCGCGAGAGAAGAGGTCACAGGTAAGTTAACAAGAAGAATTAAGTTTAGTCACTATGTTTGAAATGTTTCTTGTCCTAATGCATGTATATTATGGCTGGCGTGCTGAAGTTGAAACAGACATGGTACAGTTTTCTAAATTAATTTAGGCTGTTAATTTAGCAGTATGAAAGTCGCAGCTATAAACAGTTTCACTGTGTCAGTGTCATTTAAAAGAGCGTTGTAGAAGGCCATTGAAAGTAAAGTCAACTTTCAGTGCTGATTTAACTTAATGGTGGTGGTCTGTCTGTGTCATATCCTTAAAAGGGAATTAAAATGTTTTGTTGGCAGCCAAATGATAATATGCAAAGTATTGCAAAGGAATATTTTTGAAATGCTTGCCCATAATGTTAAGGTTACTATATTTTGTTTTTTTCTGTGATATTGTAATGTTTGTTTGATAAAAGTGCATTCTGGTATATGCTTATGTCGTGTAAATTGTCATTATGGTGTGAGCTTTATCACCAATTAAAAAGACACCACCTTCTGCAATGCCACACTGTTTCAGATCTTTTTTTTAATCTTTAGTAATACATTAAAAAGCTTATGTGGATCTTCATGATGTAATTCTACATGGCAATCACTGCTTGTTTAAGTAAATGAGTGAGTGAATAAGAAACACTACTAGATCCACAGTGACTTGCCACATAGGGGAAAAAAAGATGATATCAGTTTCTGTGCTACCCCTGTGTGAGCTATGGTCTCAGTCTGGCCACCCCTATGAAATTGTCTGGCTCCGCCACTGCCGCCATGCCCCAGTTTTCTTCTCAAGTTTAAGTTTTACCAATTTACTTTTTTATCAGAGATGATCACGGAAAACCTGATCTATATGCAACGTGGTAGGCTAACCAAATCACACTTGTAAAAGCGGCACATTCGCACATAACGAGTGCGCGAAGAAATCCATGTCTGCACACAGCCGCGTACTAGGGCTGTCACGATTATGAAATTTGATTGACGATTAATTGTCTAATAAATCGTTACGATTATGGCGATTAATTGTCTGTTTTAGGGCTTTGGCGATTATGACGATTAATTGCCTGTTTTTGAGCTTTGACATTTAATTCTCATACATTTTTGATTCAGCGATTGAAACGACCATATTGTTCTGAATACAAGACTATGTTTTTTTCTTGGAAATACATCGGAAAAAATTGGGTCATCATATATTTAAGGTTTAGGCTTTTACCTGTCAATAATACAACCACCAAATACTTGTAAATGAAGTAAATTGATCAGGTGTGAATTGAAGCCACCATTAAAATACTATCAGTCATAGAAAAGCTTCTAGTCTGTTTTTTTCTCACTTGCAAGACTACAGTAAAATTTTACTTGTGTGTTAATGAAATTTTGGTAGACTGGTTTTCACACTGAGATTTGCTTAAATAATATCAAATTGTACTGCAGGTAATTTGTATATGTTTTAGTTTTTTTTTAAGTGATTGTGTTGTGGTGGTACATTTTACAAGTATTACCATGCTTTAGTAACAATATATACACTAAAATATGCAATATGCAGATGCACTACAGCTCCCCCTAGTGTCTTCTATAGAGATGTGCGATAATAGCGATGATCCGAAATCATCGCGATGAGGTCAAACAATCGCGATGAGACGATTATTTAATAATCGTGACAGCCCTACCGCGTACTGCCTTTTTCATTGAGAGCCAGACATTTTTAACTATAACACAATAAAAAATCTAGTTAAATCCTGCCTATGGGTGCGCAATACCTGCGAGTTGTAGATACAAAGCGTTTCATCCAGTGCGCGCTGCCGTTTTGAAGTTTAACAATTCTAAATGTCCATTTCAAGGAGAGCATTTTATATTTCACATAGCTTTTTCAAAGATAATAAATTGAACTGAACTAAAAGACATGAAAGACACTGTATGAAAGACACTGAAACTGAAAGGCTATTTTTTTATATCAACTTGGAGGAGAGCAAATGTTGTATGACGTTTTGACAAAAAGAACTGGAAATACACCGATCATAGCCTACATAAATTCCGCGGAAGTTAATAAAAGCAGGCTTTAAAGAAAAAGTGAGAGAAAAAGTATACAGGGGACTGTACCCCAGTAGAGCTTTATGTCTAACAAAACGATCGCATCATTATAACAACACTAAAGAGCGAGCTCTTGCTTTCTGTTAGACAGCCTGTATCTCAATTGTCACCGTCTGCATAATAGTAATGCTCGTTTCTTGTTAAGCAATGCATACAGAAACATTGCAGCTGGACGCAAGCAGCCCTTTAGCTTGTGTTTTTAACAACACATAAGTACAGCACAAGACAATGTCTTTAAAATCTGTTAACGAATAAATAAATTATTTTTTACCCTCTGCTCTTGTTGTTTCATTAATAAATATAAACCAAATTCATTCTCCAAATGTTTTTTAATGAATTCGTCTTTTAGCATTTTAAAAAGTGAGGGGAGCACAGTGACTGAAGTCGCCGGGACATGCCCCCTAGTGCCCCCTCGTGGCGCCGACTCTGGTCTCTTATATGTTATAATCCCCGTTCCCTTTCTGTCGGTCTCTCGACGTTGTGTCGAACCGACAGATGGGGTTCGTCCCTGAGAACCAATCGCTTCCGACTACTTAGAAAAGGCCAATGAAAATTGGCGAATGAAATTTGCATGCCGGACTCCGCCCCCGGAAATCCGGGTATAAATGGGAGACGGCGTGCTTCATTTATTTACCTTTTGTTCTTCGGAGCCTTCGCTTGTGAAGATCAACTCTCGCTACTACTTAGCAACTCCAGATTGCCGGTTCTACGACGTGGTGCAGCGGACGGTCCCTTCCTGCGGCGACTTCCCCTGGGCGTCTCGGCGGTTCCAGAGGTGTTCGAGCTAGCAGACGGTGCCACATCGTCTGCATTCTAAAAGAGCAAATTTCTCCAGCGTGGCATGTCCCGCTATTCTCGTGGGTGCAACACACAGACAGACATGAGGTCTGCTTCCAGTACGCTGGGACAGCCCTTGTGGATACATCCTGCCCGCACTGCGGGCGGTTGACGATTCAGACGTTTCGTCACGGGTGGCTGTGTTCCCACGGGGCTCAGCCACCACCTCGTCTGCTTCCCGTTCCATGACGGCAGGACTACGGCCCTGCCGCCCGCTACGGCGAGCAGCGAGGGTGATATGAGGATTACTGTGAGCGCTAATCCGTCAGCCACTAGCTTGCGGACCGTTCGCACCTCGTCTTGATCGTCTGACCGTTCCCCATGAGACGGTCCGCCTTCTTATTCCTCAATCACGTATCGGACACGGTACGTGATGATGAGATGTCTGTTGCAGCATCGGAGGGTGACTTACTGGCATCAGACTCCGACGATTCCTTGAAGCTCCCTCCCTCGGGGGGGTCGAGATCAGGAAGAAGCGGACGTCGAAATGTCAGCCATGCTTTCCCGGGCCGCCGGCGTTGGGTTGCAGTGCCCGCACTGCCTCTCCCAATGCTCGCGGCTGGATACATGGTACCTCGGGTTTGAGAGCGGCTCCATGCCGTACTCGCCCCAGTGCCGTGTTTCCCCGGAAGTGCACGAGGAACTTAGTACGACCTGGAACGCCCCCTTCGGCATGTGCACGTCAACTAGTTCCATCACCCTTTCTTCCCTCAATGGTGGGGCAGCTAGAGGATACGTCGAGTCCCCCTGGGGCTCGACCTAGACTCCTGTCCAAAGCACGTAGGCTTTTTGGCATCCAGGATGTCGAGAGCTTACTCTGCTGCGGGCCAAGCTGTCCCCTCTCTCCACGCTATGGCCATCCTGCAGGCCAAGGCGTTCAGAGAGCTCCACGAGGGTAAGACCGACCCAGCGCTTATGCAGGAACTCTGCGCCGTCACCGACCTCGCTCTACGGGAAACCAACGTCACCGCACAGGCCCTGGGTCGGGCGATGTCCACACATGTGGACCAGGAGAGACACCTCTGGCCAAACCCTGCACAGATGGGTTGCGAGAAAGTCCGCTTTCTCGACGCACCCATCTCGCAGGGGGGGGGGGCTGTTTGGTGATACTGCCGAGCCACAGTTCTCGACAGTAAAAGGAGCAGATAGAGGTTATCAAGCATATCCTCCCCCGCTGCGACTCGGCCGCCCCCTGGCCATCGAGATCCCGTGCACCCTCTGCTTCCCAGCAGCCCTGGTCCTCTTCGACACTCCGGTTCCGGTGCCCCCACTCGGCGGCCCCCCGGGAGACGTCGAAGAGGAGACCACCACCCCATCAGCAGCCGCGGCGGAAGCCGTAGTGGCCCTCATGGGAAGACCAGAGGGAGATCGAGAACACCTTTTGGGCCCGACCCCAGCCATTCCATTCCATTGCTGGTTCCTGCCCCGTCCCAACTACCCACTTCTAAAGGTTTTTCTCTCTCTCTCTGGGTGTTTATCACAGCCGCTCTCACCCTCTACTCGACGGTGTTCGGCAACTCGATGTTGCGTCATGGCGAGGCGCAACATCGAATGTACATTGCAGCCCTCAGCACTCTCAAATCGACGGTGCATGGAGCTGCATCGCCAGGCAGGCGAACCAGCAGAGCCAGTCTTCTTCCCGGGGGCCCGCCCCCGGCGAGAGACCCGCACTGCCAGCCATCGAACCACCCCCCGGGGGGTCGATGAAGCAGAGCATACCCTTAGTCCCTCTGTCGCGGTCCCTGGGAGCTTGGCTCGAGCTTCCCACACCGGCATCCTCGCCACCTCGGTCAGAGGCCAGGATGCTCCTGTACTACGGGGCGAGGTTGCCACCCTTCTGGCGAAGGGTGCGATCGAGTCCGTCCCCCTAGCCGAGATGTCCAAGAGGTTTTACAGCCCCTACTTCATCGTCCCCAAAAAAGGCGTGGGGGGGGCCCCATCCTAGATCTGCGTACCCTGAACAGACACCTGCACAAGCTGCCATTCAGGATGCTCACAGAGAAGCGCATCCTGACATCTGGCAGATGTCAGAATTGGTTCATGGCAATCGACCTAAAGGACGCTTACTTTCATGTCTCGATTCTCCCTCGTCATCGCCCGTTCCTACGGTTCGCTTTCGAGGGTCAGGCATATCAGTACAGAGTCCTCCCCTTCGGTCTGTCTCTGTCTCCACGAGTTTTTACGAAGATCGTGGAAGCCGCCCTCTCTCCCCTCAGGGAGAAGGGTGTGCGGGTACTCAACTATCTCAACGACTGGCTTATCTTGGCACACTCGCGAGATCTGTTGTGTGCACACAGGGACCTGGTGCTCTGGCACCTAGATCGATTGGGGCTACAGGTCAACCGAGAGAAGAGCAAAGCTCTTCCCTGTGCAGAGCATCCTCTATCTTGGTATGGAACTCAACTCTGTCACCATGACAGCGCGACTGTCCACAGCACGCGCCCAGTCGGTGTTGAACTGCCTGGATCATTTCAAGCAGTCAGCGGTTCCCCTGAAACTATTTCAGAGGCTCCTGGGACACATGGCATCCTCGGCGGCGGTGATAACCCCTCGGGTTGATGCACATGAGGCCGCTCAACACTGGCTCCGAGTCGAGTTCCCTGGAGAGCGTGGCACACCGCAGCAGGCAGATGGTGATTACGCCTCGCTGCCGACGCACCCTAACCCCTGGTCTTCCATGCCTTCCTTCGGGCAGGGGTACCCCTAGGGCAGGTTACGAGGCATGTCGTGGTGACAACGACGCCTCCCTGCAGGGTTGGGGTGCAGTGTGCAACGGGCACGCAGTGTCGGGGCTTTGGACGGGCCCCCGCCTGCGCTGGCATATCAATTGCCTAGAGTTGTGACCGTGCTACTCGCACTGAAGAGCTGCAACCTCTCGTGCAGGGCAAGCACGTGCTGGTCCGGTTCGGACAGCACTACTGCAGTAGCGTATATCAATCGTCAGGGTGGCGTTCGCTCACTGCAGTTAACACGACTGCCCGACGCCTCCTCCGGTGGAGTCAGCAGGTGACCCGCTCCCTGCTGCCACGTATATCCCAGGCGACCTGAACCAGACAGCCGATGCCTCTCTCGTCAGTCTACCCTCGCGGAGAGTGGCGACTCCACCCCCGCGCAGTCCAGCTCTTTTGGGTGCAGTTGGGCAGGCCCAGGTAGACCTGTTCGCCTCCCTCGAAACCACCCATTGCCCCTTTGGTACTCTCTGACCGAGGGACCCCTCGGCACGGATGCCCTAGCGCACAGCTGGCCGCGGGACAAGCGGAAGTACGCCTTCCCCCCAGTGAGCTCATTGCACAACCCTGTGCAAGTCAGGGAAGAGGAGCAGCAAGTGTTACTCTTGGCCACACTGGCCCAACCGGACTTGGTTCTCGGAGCTAATGCTCTTGACGACAGCTCCCCCCTGGCCGATTCCCCTGACGAAGGACCTGCTTTCCCAGGGGAAGGGCACGTTATGGCATCCCAGGCCAGACCTCTGGAACCTCATGTCTGGCCCCTGGACGGGACGAGGAGATCCTGAGTGGTCTGCCCCCAGGGTGGTAGCTACCATTTCTCAGGCTAGGGCACCTGCCACTGGGAACTGTACGCCTACAAGTGGCCCTCTTCTCGACCTGGTGTGCTTCTCGAGGAGAAGACCCACGGAGTTGTGCGATCGGGTCGTGCTGTCCTTCCTACAAGAGAGACTCGAGACTAACCTCTCCCCCTCCACACTGAAAGTGTATGTAGCCGCCATTGCCGCTATCACAACTCAGTTGCTGGGAAGTCTCTAGGGCAGCACGACCTGGTCATTAGGTTCTAAAGGGCGCGAGAGGCGCAATCCGCCTCGTCCGCGCTCCATACCCTCTTGGGACCTGGATGTAGCCCTGACAGGTCTCACCAGGCCCCCTTCGAGCCCCTAGGGGATGCTCACTTCCTCATCTCACGATGAAGACGGTTCTCCTAATGGCGCTCGCCTCCATCAAGAGGGTAGGGGACCTACAGGCATTCTCCGTGTCCCCTGACTGCCTAGATTTCGGACCCAGGGATTCTCACGTTATCCTGAGACCTCGGCCCGGCTACGTGCCCAAGGTTCCCACGCTCCTTTCGGGACCAGGTGGTGAACTTACAGGCGCTCCCCACTGGGGAGGAAGACCCAACCCCGTCTGTGTTGTGTCCAGTACGCACGCTGCGCCTTTACTTAGACCGCACGCAGAGCCACAGGAGCTCTGAGCAGCTCTTTGTCTGTTTTGGAGATCAGCAGGGAGGGCTGTCTCAAACAGAGATTGGCGCACTGGATCATGGATGCCGTCGCTATGGCGTACCTGTCCTAAGATCGCCTACGCCCACTGGGTGAGAGCTCTCTCCACACGGAGTACAGCCTCCTCGTGGGCACTGGCTCGAGGCGCCTCTCTGGCAGACATCTGCAGAGCTGCGGGGTGGGGCTACACCCATCACCTTTGCGAGGTCCTACAGCCTCCGCGTAAAACCGGTATCGGCTCGAGTCTTGCAGGCATCAGGCAAGACTGGCGGCCGGTAGGGTGTACGCCTATGACAGTACCTTCCCCCTTTCTCCTAAGGGGGTCAGCGTACTAACTAGCCTCCCTTCTTCCCCCACTGGGTGAAGAACAGGCACTCCATCCATCACTAGCAAGCACCTCCTGTGGGCGGGCTGGGCAGAGCAGCCCTGCCCCTTAGGCCGGGTATCTCCGGAGTTATTCGCAACATAGCTCTAACCGGACCTAGTGCTACCAGACGTTGCAACCCCCCAGTAGGGCGGTTCCGTCTGATGTATCCTCATGCTGGTTCCCACCTTGGTAACCCATGACCTCCTTAGGTGGACCTCCACCTCGCGGTTAACTCCTTCAGTCCGCACTTTCTTCCCATGAGTTCTCCCCCATCGGTGAGACCATGTTGGTATCTCCACTAGTCTCCTCCCTGCGGTAGGAAGTGGTCTCTGTAGCGCATCCCCCACTTGAGGAAGTAGCGCTTACCCAGTGGCCTTACGGTTCCGGGCGGCTTCTCGCTGTTAGAGAAACAAGGCCGCCGCCTGTGAGGCCGAAGGTAGGGGCCTTCCCACCTTTCAAGAAAGCTCTGGGACCCCCTACCTACCCACTGGTAGGTTACAATTTCGCGGTAGCGCTCACGGCTGACACGCCCAGGCCAGTCACCGTCGCTTCGTTGAGATTGTGACAGGGCACAGTGTTATGGCGTTTTCCATTGGAACCCCATCTGTCGGTTCGACACAAGGTCGAGAGACCGACAGAAAGGGAACGTCTCGGTTACGTATGTAACCTCGGTTCCCTGATGGAGGGAACGAGACGTTGTGTCCTCCTTGCCACAACACGTGCTGTCCTCTGCAGCAGTCGTGAGAGGTCTCAGGCTCCTCAGAACAAAGGTGAATGAATGAAGCACGCCGTCTCCCTTTTATACCCGGATTTCCGGGGGCGGAGTCCGGCATGCAAATTTCATTCGCCAATTTTCATTGGCCTTTTCTAAGTAGTCGGAAGCGATTGGTTCTGAGGGACGAACCCCATCTGTCGGTTCGACACAACGTCTCGTTCCCTCCATCAGGGAACCGAGGTTACAAACGTTTTTCTGTACAATAGTCTTTTATTTTATATATGCATATTTTAGAATCTTTTATACTGTAAATCGTATTATATTGTATTGTCATTGTGTTGAATGTCTGTAATAGAAGCTTCCAACACCAAAGAAAATTCCTTGTGTGTGCAAGCACACTTGGCAATAAAGCTCTTCTGATTCTGATTCTGGAAAAAGTGCAAAAAATTGGCAAATCAGCATGTTGACTAATCACTGTAAAATGACCAACAAGGTAATAGACCAGATAAGGGAGATGTTAAAGTGCAGTGAGATAGCAGAGTCACTTTTGAACATTTACTGTAGATAATTGTTTAGGATATTTATTGTCCTGGGATAGAAACTGCCTCTAAATCGGCTAGTGTGTGTTTTGGCTGATCTGTAACGCCTGCCAGATGGCAACAGTTCAAACAGACTTGGACCAGTGTGAGAGCAGTCTGTGATTCTTGTGATTCTCATACCTAACAAACCTTTATTTTAGACACTCACTTTGCTTATTTGTTCAATCTCTTAGTAGTTTTAACTTTTTATCAAACTCAGCTAGCCTATAATGTAATATGCAATGATAAGTACAGGTTTTGATTAACTCAGCTTATTTTTGTAAACAGCTATCATGCATGTAGAGTTGTATAGAATGTTTAGTCTTTTATGTTTAACATTTTCATGAACTTATCATTTAACAACTTTCACATTTTTAGTGCAAACGAAGGTGCAAAATTGTATCAGAAGTGCAAAACGAGCTGCTCTCACTATGAATTTAAATGGGGGCTATGGTTAAACCTCCCTTGCTGTCAGCTTTGCACGCACGCACGCACGCACGCACGCACGCACACACACACATGTATGTTTTGTTATCTCCGTGGGCACAGTCCATAGGCGTAATGAGTTGTAAACTGTACAAACTGTATATTTTATCCCCTACCCTTAAACCCAACCCCTAAACCTAAAGATCATAGAAAACTGTTTGCATTTTTAGATTTTCAAAAATTATCGTTCTGTACAATTTATAAGCTTTTGTGCCCGTGGGGACCTCAATTTTGGTCCCCACAGTGACACGAGTCCCCATGAGTTGGTGTGCATTCAGGTTTAGGTCCCCACTAACATACTGTAGCCTATATAAACCAAGTCTACACACAAACACACTCACACACATTCTTTATTTCATTAACTGTATACTTCTACATTGCACAGAAATGTCTGTGTGTCTGTATGGTTGTTTACGGATTTACTGAAAACATACTGTATGTATAATTAAAGAGAGTGGTCTTGTGCTACTACCACTCGTCGCCAGAGGCTGCAGTGCAGCTAAACTTTCGGTGGACTAAAATGCGCTTTGTTAAGAAAAATACTTGATGCTTCGTTTTGGTTTTGTTGTATATTAATTTGATGCACTTAAAGAAATATTGAGGAAAACAAACCAAAAGTGTGTCTCGTATACGGTGGAATATGTAAAAAATGAACGGTTTATTCGTTTTTCTGTTTTGAAAACAAAAACGAATAAATGAATTATCCCGAAGGTACACGGACCGTACACGGACCGCTGTAGTACATATTTTTTTTAATACTTGTATCTTTAAAATGTTTTATATAGGCACATAACCTCACAAAGCTTTGAAAATACTATGAATGTTAATCCAATAAATTAAATTGACAAAAGCTTTCAAACTGATGGTATGGCATCCGTCGACAGTATGTGATTGATAGTAAGTGGAACCATGTGGGGATCAAGTCATCAAGACTAATTCATCTAATCCCTGTCATTGAGAAATAAGAAGATGGTTGAAACCAGACATTTGACCTGCCCTGAAATCGTATCAGGGTCACAAGACTTAGAAATAGTTTATACTTTTCTTAGAATTGTTAAGGTTGAGACAGCTGATCGTAGAGAAAAACTCATTTTGCACCGATGGAGCCTCAGGCAGCTGAGGGGAAGTGCTCAGCAGTGGGCTTCATCACACAATAATACAACGTTAATGATGCAGAACGTCGCCTTTCTTTGGCCCTGAAAGACGTCAAGGCTGAATGTTTAGGAACGGTGGTCCTAATTACACTTTTTATACTCAACTCTGACACGATTGACGATTTCAAAAGAGATGCCTTATTGATCTCCTTCACAGACAAGTTGTATTGATTGCAAAATCTTGATAGAATACAAACCCCTCCCCTCAATCTCGCTCCAATCAGACAGAGAACTCGAAATCAGGACCGGAAAATATGACCTCTGGGCGCTTTTAAAATGATCCCCCCGAAAGCATTTTGATGAGGATGTGACATAGGATGCCCCAGCTGCATGGCTTTGTGTGGTGTGCTGCAATCATGTGTAATGGCTGTGCAAGTTGGAGCTGCGTCTCAGCCTGAGTAACATCCACCCAGCATGGCTCAGCGAGCTCCTGTCACACGCCTGTCTTACACTTAACATCTCCTCAGCTTTTTTATTCCTCCTTGCCTGCAGAAAGGTCGAAATGCTGTGCCGATACTGTGCTGTAACTGCGGGACATTTCTAAATGTGTGTGTATCTGTCTCTCGTTGCAAAAGACAAGCAGAGACCCAGTGAAATATTTGACATGACAGCAGCTATTCAGCACCCACAGCTCCTAAACAATAAAGACACAGCAGCAAAAAAAACAAAAAAAAAACATGGGATGAGAATGTCATTTCTATGCTGACCTGGGAACAGCTTCTTCGTTGTGACATATAGCTCTGTCCTGTGCTAATTAAAGCTAACAGCTGAGCCAAGATCATCGGAACAGTACAAGTTTGGATATTTTACTCAGCTTTTGTAAAGCCTGTAAAACATTCTTTCATCTGAGGTAAAGAATGTATTTAAAAAAACATGTTTAGAGTTATAGAACTTAATACTTAAAAAGTTCAGCTAACTTAAATTTTTTCACTCGAAGCACTAAAAATGTATTGATTCCTTTGAGTTGCATATTAGCTCTTTCCCTGAACTAAAACACAAAGTTAAAGGTTCAATAATAATGCTGTAAATCTGAATGGCCTCTGTTAAATGCAGAAGAACATTCTCAGAATTTAGTGCTAAATTGCCAGTATTCAATTTCCAGAAAGTGAAAGACCATAAAAACCCACAGAAACTGCCCAGAAAAGGTCATCTTACAAAGCTGATGCAAAAAGGAGACATTGGGCGAAGCCACAAAGAGGCAAACAAGTTATAAGACCTAACAAAACAGACAGCAATTCCAAGAGTTCTGCATAACACCAGTCTGTAGCATCAAAAAGGTTTGTTCATCTTCTAATGTTCTTGATCATCTGGCAAGTGAGACAAGCGAATGTTCTACAAAAGTTGCAGTGCTCTGCAAAATGGGCCAATATGTGAGCAGTGCAAAGCGTACATTTACCTATGAATAAACAACAACATTTAAATGTAGGCTTTGAGATTAAATAAATAGAAATCTGCATATTTTTAAAAGAATTTATATTTTAATGTTAATGTGTGACCATACCTGTGAAAACCCATCAGCTCAAGTCATTTTTCTGTGATTTACTGTTCTCTGCAGAAAATCATTCTACTTAATGTAAAGAACCTTGCAAATTCAACCTTGAAATCTTTATTGAATGAGTAAGACCTTTTTTTAAAGATTGAAATCAATCTTTAGGAAGCCAACGTTCAGTATATATTGCGCAGAATTACAAAACGTAGTGTCAATAAGCATTACATTTATTATTTAAATAATTGATTTTGAGTATTATAAAAAACTTTGAATACTGTATCTCAAGCTCAATCATATAATCTATCATTTCCCTGCTGTCCTTCTGAAACCTCGTATCTCCATATTTCGTGATTTTTTTGCCATAAATCATTATTAGTCACCCTTTATGTTTATCTCTGGGTTTAGCAAATATATAACCAATTAAAAGTATTAAAAGTGCTTGTAAACTTTAACAACACATTATTTAATCAATTAAAAAGTAGTGTTTTTTTGGACATCCAATGTTTTAGAAGAAAAGAGATGATTTAAAGTGATAAACACCAATTTTTTTTATCAATTTTGGCTATGACTACTTTAATGCTCCTCTCATAAATGGATTTTGAACATTTAGCCTTTATTTCAAACAGGATCACATATGGTCGAATTTTCTTGTGAGGGCACTATTTATGTTTGCTCATTGAACATAAGGGGCTACTTCATTTAAAAGCACCATTTCCTTGCATCCTGAATGTGTTGCCTTTTGTAAAAGCACTGAGTCTGCCTCTGAGCTATTAGCGACAGATTGTAAGCCAACTGATATCCTTCCTTTTCCCCAGTGGAAGTGTTTTTCCGTTCTGTGCTACTCCTGGTGGACCAGCTTTTGATGGGAGATGGAAAAACACATCTGTTCCCACTGATACCTGAGCAGATAAAAACAACACACACAACCTCAATGGCACCAGTTAGTGATAATACGGTCAGCTCTCTGGTCCTGAACTCCTCTTATTACCACAAAACTGCCTCATGTAACATTGATTCAGTACACCTGTCTGTTCCATATTAGACTGTAAAAAATAATGATCTGCTGAATTACTTGGTTAATGCTGTAGGCCTACGTGTTATTTACTAAAACATCATTTGCCAAACAGATGCATGAATAGATGCATGTTTTTTTTCCCTTTTTGGCAGTCTAAATGCATCTTTTTTAAACTAGGTTATACAACAAAATTGAGGAAAACAAAGCAATTAAAGTAAACATTGTGGGCATAGTGGCGCCTGAGCAGTAGATGGCAGTAATGTGCAAATTACAGCTCGAGCACTTCTCCACGACGAAAGCAGCATGTCTGTGCCCTTAAGACATGCGTAAACAAACATGGAGAGTGTGAGAACGTTGTCCAAAGAATACCGTTAGCAGAAGTCTAAAATCGATCTCTTATAAACAGAAAAAGATCTCAGCAATGAGCTTACGAATCTGCGAGACCTTTTTAAGAAGGTCGCTGCGATTTTCGACGACCCGATCACTGACAGCAGCACGAGGACATGCGTCACTGCGTCTGCGTACAGGTGCGTTAACCAAAAAGCAAAAACGCACTTAAAAGCAATAAAGAGTTTAAACTGTTAACTGTCATTCTACATCATGTCTCTGATATGTGTAAAGTGTAATTTTAAGGTAGAGCGGTTGTGTCATGTCACCAGAAATGAAACGAACTGATGATAAACTGCTCAGTGTTTTTGTTACCTTGTTTCTCGTTTACCGTTACAGGTTGCGCGGTTGTTGATGCACACGTAGTGAGAAAATGTCTCTTTCAATATGCTCCGGTCCGATTGGTGTCTTCAGATGCATTTTTGGAGAGATTACAGAAGGGGGGAGCTGTTGTGTCCAGCGAAGGTCATACTCAACAGCCTGTCCCGTCAGACCGCGGTCAGAATCAGCCGGCCCTCGTCAAAGCTTTAGCGATAAGATGTCGAAACCGAATTCTTTTAATTTGATCTTCACAGACTTGCATTATTATATGCTAGTTGTTAAAATGTGTGGGTTTCTACCCGTAGGTCATCAATTTTCCTTATTGCTAAAGGATCCTGATCAACCTGAGAACCCCAGATCTCTTAAAGTGGCCGTAGTGGGCGCCCCGAACGCTGGCAAATCCACACTGACCAACCAGCTGCTGGGCAGAAAGGTGTGATTATTAGAAGCACAATAAACTTCACATTGTGTGTAATATGCTACGCAGCTGTTAATACACAATAGATAGAGTCATAAACATGCACCATCATATTTTTTGCAGTTGTTTGCAGTGTCCGAGAAAGTGCACACAACAAGATCGCGTTCTGTTGGTGTTCTGACTGAGGATGACACACAAATTGTAAATAGATCATCTTTCTCTCATGCTAAATATTTAAAAATGATATATTTTGAGAATTTTTACAAAAATGTCTGTTCATTAGGTTTTGTTGGATACCCCTGGTCTCACCACACCGATAAAGGCTAAAAGGTGGGTTCTTCACTATTGAAGTCTTCTGACTCTATGCTTTAAAGTGACTCTATGCTTTAAAGTGAATTGTGTGTTTTGGGGGGATTTTTATATACTTTTCTAGTTTAATGTTTAGTGCTTACTGGAAGTAATAAATGCATAGGTCTTGCATAACTTTGCATCATGCATTGTGACATAAACATTTGCTCAACATAGCATGAGTTTGGCCGAGGACTATCTGTTTAACTAACGTGAGATGGTGGGATTGTCGTGTAAAAAATAATGGAATGTAATAATGCAAATAATTTTTCATTTGGTGATGAGTAGTGTAGAACGTATGCAAGTTTATTATGTTTCACAAAATGTTTCCTTTTATTCCTGTTTTTGTACTTGACAAGAATTGTTATGGTCCCTACCCAATATACCCTTTGACAAAATATAAACGTTTTGGAATACTTGTTTTACAAGACACCAGCTGGAAGAATCGCTGTTGGTGGATCCTTTTGAGTCTTTGCAGAAAGCTGATCTAGGTAAATCAATATTTTATTTTGAAATGTTCTTATTTTTTGTTACTCTTAATCTTAAAAAACACGCAGCAAACATTCACTTTTTGACTTGTATGGGGCGCTGCATCTTGGCTTTCTCTTGTATATTTGCAGTTGTTGTGTTAGTTGATGTGTCTGATAAATGGACCCGTAACAAGCTGCACCTTGAAGTACTGAAGTGTCTGGCCCTAAATCCAGATGTACCTGCCATCCTTGTCCTCAATAAGGTATTAGCTTTGTCGTTGTTTATTATAATCTCTCCTAGTTCAATTGACCCTTCGCAAAGCCCGCCCCCTTTTGCTATGTCCGACATCAGCCAAAGCGCTCCCACTGCACTAAAGAGTATCTATAGTGAAATAAAAAGGACTTTATAAAACCGCATAGTGTGAAGCCGGTTAAACTCTATGGTTTTGATTGTCGGACAAAAGGGCCAATAGCAACAGGGGGCGCATAATGTTCTCGCTAGGATTGGTCTGGTCGCCTGTCAATCAAACTCCAGGCGAAGGGTCTAGTGTAGAAATAGTTTCCATAGCAAAACAATATTACTTTAAAGTGATAGTTCACCCAAAAATGAAAATGTTGTCATCATTTACTCACACTCTTGTCTTTTCAAGCTTTTATGACTTTCTTTCTTCCAGAGAGCTCAAAAGAAGATATTTTGAAAAAAGCTGGTTACCAAACAGCACTGACCCCCATTCATTTCTATGGACACAAAACCAATGCAAGTGAATTGGGGCCAGTTAACTACATTCTTAAAAATGTCTTTTGTGTTCTGCGTAAGAAAGAACATGATACAGGTTTGAAATGACAAGAGGCTTAGTAAATGATGACAGAATTTTCATTTGTGGGTGAACTTTCACTTTAAATGATCTGAGAGAGAGTGTTGGGGTGTGCTATTACATGCACAGCTGTAATGTCAGCATTAAATTTGAAAAACTATAGGTGCTGTCAACACATTTTGGACATGAGTGCACATGAAAGATTTTAAAACATATCATTCATCACGCACAGGTGGACCTACTGAAGAGCAAAATGTTGCTGCTAGACATCACGGCACAGCTGACCGAGGGGGTGGTGAATGGAAAAAAGATCAGGATTCGTGGTGTAGCGAAGTCAAATCAAAGACTAGCAGCCAAAGCTCAAAGCAGACATGCAGAAGAAGCGAATTCTGAGAGCACGGAGAAAGAGTCATCAGATCAAGAGAGTCAGAACAAAAACAGACTGAGCAGAGAGGAGCTGAAGGATCTGAAGAGCCGCAGCGGGTGGCCACATTTTAAAGATGTATTCATGCTAAGTGCTGTCGACAGAGAAGATGTAGAGACAATAAAGGTTAGTCGTCACATTGGGGAATTCTAAGATTTGAACAATGTTGGGCACCGTACATTCGAACAGCAAGAATTCTTCCAGCACATTCTAATATTGCTGAACAATGCTCTGTTGTTTTACACATCACAGCATATTTTGCAACTCATAATGGAACTGTTTGATTTCAGAATATATACAGTTGTAAACAAAATGTAAACGTATGATGTTGAAAATGTTCTCATGAAGAGCAGGTGTAAACAAAACCTAAGATGACAATAATATACAGTATATATGTTTTAGCATGTTCTTTTTTAAATGGCATCAATACATGAGAAGCTACATGGCACCGGTTGTATATGAACATGCTGCTATAGACAACAGTGAATACGATAATATTATCACTATAAAAGTCCTAACCATATGTGAATACTTGATACTGTCATATGACAAATCATGTGTTACAACTTATGTGCCATAGAGTTACCTGTTTCAAGTGGCAAAGCCTCGTGAGTGGCAGTATCACAGTGAAGTACTGACAGATCAAAGTCCCGAGGATGTCTGCCTCAACACTATCAGAGAGAAACTTCTACAACATTTCCCTAAGGAGGTGCCATATACAATGACCCTGGTAAGTTACAATGGACACTATGTCAATGCGCTAGTGTTGAGAATGAAGAGTTATGCAGACCTCACATAACACGCTTGTATATATTGATGGATGTTTGGTTTAAAGGTGTCATGAACTGGCCTTGTTTATTGTTTTATACTGTTGTATGAGGTCTACTTATGACGTTTGCGTGGTTTTTACATTCAACAACATCAAAATCAATAAGTAATAGGCTATTTTCTACCCGGGTTTTGAGGCCGGCTCGACAAACGCTCGGTTTTAATGGGCGTGCCGCATTGAAGACTTGGAAGTAAACGCCCACTGCTATGATTGGATAGCAGTTTGCTTAGTAAACTTAGTTGGAGCCTTCTGTGAAGTTGGTTAGACATGTAAACATTAGGTTACACATTAGCTCTATTCGCACGGGATTAGTATTATCTGGGGACCTCGTATGATTTAGAAATGACCTCCCCACATCTGTATTTCATGTGGCGCATTCGCACGGGATAAGTGCAGCCTGTGATTTTACTCAAATTTACTGACTTATTTCCTGGATGTGACGGCAAAAGGCTTTGCGTATAGTTTGTATAGCCTATAGTTGTATCGTGTTTAATGATATATGACCGTACCTGTCAGCATTTGAGACCCGTGATCGTGAACTGGACAGAAGATCACCGCGATCGCGGGTCTCCAATGTTACGAGAGTTTCCATGATAGATAAGTAAACAAACAGGAGACTCCCGGGAGTCCCGGCCAAAACTACAGTGTTGGCAGGTAACTTATGGATATGACCCAGCACCCGAAATAATATCAAAACACTTCAAAACATTATTCGCAAACGGTGGATAAAACCTTGAAAAATGATGTATGAGCCTGCCAAATCACAGAGATGCCGATTCGCACGGGATTAATATTATCACATAAAATATGGTAGATAATTTGTGGGGGAATTTTTACTTTACAAATTACAGACATGGCCGATTCACACGGGATTAAGATCACAGACAACCTCTGGAATTATTACAAATGACTAGATGTCCCCAGGTAATACTAATCCCGTACGAATAGGACTATCAGGGCATATCATGCGTTCTCTAACAAAGCAATAGTGATGTGTAACAAAGTTCAAAGTAGGAAAGGAAGGAGGCGGGAACCGGCGAACATTTACCAAACTTTAATTCAAAAATAAATAAACAATAAACAGCAAATAACAGGCCGGCAGCCACCTCACGGTCCACATGAACACATAAACAAATTTAACTGTTTCCGGGCCCGGGTCCTCTCTCTCGATGGTCCGTTCGCTCGTCCTCTTATGCTCCCGAGCTCCCCCGTGAGGCATGCAGGGACCGGCGGTCGCACAGCTGACACTCGTTGCCACTTACGCCGCCGGCCCCGCCTTACCCGCCCCACGGCTCTCGCCCCTCCTTCCTCGCTACATGATGCATAGTACAAAAATGTTTTACTTAAGATTTCTGCGCCATTCCTGTTGTATCCAATATTGACGGCACAGCACTGCTTTTTAATTTTAGTCTCTTCGCAAATCCAGCAGTGCCCTGTTCACAAAGGAATCCGCTGTGAAATGAAGCGAACAAATGCTCAATGTTTTACCCACGTGAGCTGGAACGTCTATAAAAGTAAACTTCAACCACGCATTACTAATGTCTGAATCCGAAGGAAGGTTATGCAGCGACTGTGTTCTTCCACAAACAGGCACTGTCTGCACAGTATTTTGCGATCTTTCAAGGCATGTTTATTGCTTGCTTGCTCTATCTGGTTCAGTGGGTGGGGCTAGAGAAGTAGTCGTTGATATTCTTCTGTGGAGGTGGTGATCAACCTATCTAGGTGCATTCCAGGACCTGGCGTTCGCTGTCAATAACAGTTGTTATTTCAGTAACAAGGGCATTTTCAGTTCTGACACTTACAGGATGTTTGCTTGAATAGGGTTCCCTCTTATATGACAAAAGCTCGGGTTAAAATTGATGTCTTAATTCATGACTCATGACATATCGTCGCTGTCGGACTTAAGAATGTTTCAAAGATATGTTTTTCAACTTGATTTCTTCTAGTTTCCTTTTTCCTCCGCTGTCTGCTTGTTATAGAAGCCCTTCATGCTGGCAACAGAAATATTTAGCAGTCAATTCAAAGCCACAGGAATTTACTTACTATCTGTCTTACACCCAGTGTGTTTTATTTGTTCTATAGCTGTACTGTGCTATATCTGTGTGTGATGAATTTCTCCCCAAAACGTAAAACGTTTATCCATCCATCAAAAATCAACCATAACTCAAAATATGGAATGTGACCTTTATAATTTATAGGAAGTCATTTGTTTTTTCATTGTTACTTTGTTCTCTTGCAGCAAATTGAAATGTGGAAGGAGTCTGAGGATGGCGTGCTCGACATATTAGTCAAACTGTATGTAATAAAAGACAGTCATATGGTGAGCTCTGGGATTCCTTTTGTATTTTCCCAAATAAATTACATTTGCGTTCACTCACTTAGAAAATTGGACTTACATGTTGCTGTTCTTAAGTAAAAAATATGGAGTGCTGTTTTTGTCGTATTAACAGATAAAAATGACCATTAACCATCATTAATCTCAGGAAAAAATGTTACATGTTAAGGTTTTATGCTTTTTTGTGACAATAATATAATGATAATGGTGTTGAATCTTAATTCTTGAAACTGTTAACATAAGACAAAAAATATAACATGTTTCACTGTCACCTTTTAATTCTTTCCTTCTTGCAGAAAATGGTTATTGGTCCAGGAGGCCAGATGATAACCAGAATAACCCAGGAAGCTGGAAATGACCTAATGAACATTTTCTTGCGGGAAATATGCTTAAAAATCTCTGCAAAGTTGAAGAAGTGAAGTTCAGTTATGAGTTATGAGAACCTATAACCGATGCAAAGAGATACAGAAGCCTGGAAGAAGTTATTACAGAGAGTCGTTGGTTTTTCTCAAAAAGTGAAAGTAAAGATTAAAGTGGAAAGTGGAATTCAGCGGCACAATAAATTATTTTTCCATATAAATTCAGTAACATGTTGTCAATTTTATTATCAATACTTTGTTAATTGATAATGCTTGTATTAATAATTACTTTTATAAATGACCTGCTTCTGCATAAACACATGGGAAGATCCATCACACTATGTCTTTGTAGTGTCTTTGTTATTGCGTATTGTAATGTCTTTGTTATTGCAATGTAGTTGTAAGTTACTCACTGTCGCTCAGTGGAATCATTTTTAAAATGTGCTGCTTGTGCTCCATCACCAATTTCATCAACTGAGTGTTTTTCTGAGTCAGTTTCATAAAGTGAATTGTAAGAGAACTGTTCACACGAGTTTCACTAATGGAGGTTTTGCAGATTTCCGTCGTGGGAAACGTAAGATCACTTTATCTTCAGAGTCCAGAAGACAGTGCTTTGGCACACATACTGTATGCAAAATTGCAAAAGGAGCTGGCAGAATCAGCTTATTCAGTCAACAGTTACACGCCTTGCAAAGAGCATGTGCTTGTATTATTGATAGATATTTTTTGTTTTGTTTTAATTATGTGACAAAGTTATTTGCTGAAATAAACATTTAAATTATGCAACCAATGTTTTTTCTCCTAATTTTGGTAGATGTTGATAAGCTTTTTAATGATATTCAAAATTGGGTTTAAAAATGTCAACAAAACAAAACGATTATTACTGCTCTGGATAATTTCTCAGTGTCATATTCTTATGCTCTATCTCCTATTGGCAAACCTATTTTTCTCTTTTTGGGGGGGGTTCACTTACTTTGTTGGATACATGAGTTTAGCTCCTAAACTCTTGTTGTCAGAGGGGTTTCCCATAGAAAATTATGTAGACCGTAAAACAAAGCAAAATGTTTAATTTCAGATACAATTATATTTATTAAATTGCAAAATACAGTGTCAGTCTTGTTTAACAGAAAATGACATTAATGTTATCCGTTCTCTGAAGTCGTCTCCTCCGTTTGACACTTGTGTTGTTCTCTTTCATCCAGATGATGTTTGAAAGAGGCGAAAGAACCCTTACCATTGCTAAACTCAGTAATGGTAACGGTTTTACCGCCACTCTCTGTTTCTGTTGGTGCACGAGCGGTATAACTGAGGCATATTGACCCCCTAGATAGTACATCATCTATACTGTAGTGTCTTTATAATGAACTTACAGTATACGATGATATCCTGTACAGAGGTCAAGAATGTCATACTTTCAAATCATGAAATACATTAACACAATTTAGCCTACATTTACAAAATTTCTCAAAGTCTTCTAAAACTATTGAGTTTCTTAAGTTTCAGTCTATTTTATTATTATTATTGTGAAAACATTGTCAAGTCAAGAAACAATTCTTCATCAGTGTTTTAGAAATGTTTGTTTTGTATACTAAAACAACCCTAAAGGAAACTAGGTCCAAGTTGTTAGAACAATTCACAAAAATTCCAAAAACATTCCTCGGTGGAAAGTCTTTTCCAAATACTCGGATGATCACACCTGTGGAAGATCCATCACACTAGACTATCTGAAAGGAAGAGCAGCTGCCGTCCTGTATTTTGTAGTCGCCGTGCAAAACACTCACCTCAGATCTGCATCCTCACTACTCCTGAAGGAGGTGTTGAAAAGCACTTTAATTGCTTTCATTTGTTACCTTTTCCTCTCTCCTTCCACTTTTGTTCTCACAAGTCTGTTGTCTCAATGCTGTTGAGAAGGTCATAAACGTTGCCTCCTCGCTCCTGAGTTTTAATGCTCGCTGCTAATTTGCATATGATGATGACACAGAGACCGTAACATCCTTATCATGTTTCTGCCCTTTAGTCGGTTGACCAATCACAAGCATTTCCTATATCAGACCCTGAACAGTTACTTAGCACCAGGACTCTCTCACGCAAGTGTGAGAGCACACACCCAAACTATCTCACCCTTAGAATAAACTTGAAATTGGACCAAGAAAGTTGGTGAAAAACGTGCAGTGTCAAAAAAAATTATTTTAAATATTTTTTCTTTTATATAAACAAGAAAATATTACCAGCTCTGATTGTGAAGTAAAATCTTTACACAAAATGTACATGTCTTGTTTGAAAGTGTACAAATCTGTCCTTTAAAAGGGTTTACAAAATACTTATATACAACAATACTTGTTTATATTACTCGTGGGCATGAGCACGTTTTATGCTATTTTACCCAATACCTCAAACCCAAAAAGTCTGGATTTGTATCATTAAAAGTATTTAGTAACATTAAAAAATTGCCATTCCGGAAAAGATTTTTGGTTTGAGGTGGGAAATATCCCAAATCTTCCCAAAAGTTTTGGAGCGCAGCATTATATATAAGGTAAGTATTCATGAATTTCAGTGGCCAATTCTGCCAGTCTGTTGAGAAGTCACCTTCAGGTGTTTATTTCCATATGCATGTGTGAGCTGTAATGAATTAAGCTGAATCGACATGTGTAGTTTTCCTCAGCATCTAGATGTCAAAGGTCTATTGGCTACTATGCAAGGCCCTCCGTGGTTACTGTGGAGACAGACTCTCGGTTAGGGTGGGGCTGTGGGTGTTTGTGACTATCTGTGCCATGTTAACAGATAAAAACAAGGTTGTGGCCTATCTGACTTGCACCAGCACGCGGCATGGCTCTGACACCTTATCTATCAAATAAACGGACAATTCTGAGAATTTGTAGGTCTCAGAAAGAGATTGTTGACCAGATGATGCTGAAAACTGCCTCTTACAGCTCTTATGAAAGAGAGGTTTCATACGTTGACTTTTAAAATAAAGTCTGCAGATTCAGTTCTTGGAATTTATCAATCCAGATATCCAGTACTTTTTAAGTCCCTTTCTGGAAAGTCCTTTCATTCCGTTTATAGTAAATGACCTTGAATGAAAAATGCTATGTGATATTACCTTTTCAGAGAAGGTAAATGGGTTTAGTGTTGGCTACTTCATGTATCTTTTATGACATGCATTATGGCCATTGGCCTGTTATAAACGCCATACATAATTTTGGCACTCATTTCAACAGGTTCACGCTGCCCAGGTAATCTGGCGTTGTATAGCAGAAACTTTTTTTGTGTGTGTGTGGAATATAGTACTTACAAGCCCTGCATAAGATATGTTTAAATAGTGTGAACCTTTTTGCCAACACAATATTTTGGTTCTTATGAAGCACTTTCTATTCATGAATTGGCAACATTTTACAATATATTTGTTAACATTATTTGACACATAAGTTAAAAATAAACTAACAACGAGCATTTCTATACATTATTTACTAGTCGTAGTTTTTGTTAATTTATTAATACTTAAAGTCACCATGAAATTGAACAGGAAAATTCTAAATGTTTTACACAGTGTTGCAGTGATTATTAGAAATGATTGATCTGTGCACATCATTATTTTTTCAAAATTCATTTGCAATTGTAATCTTTAAACAAAAACATTAAGCTCCTCTCCCCCTCTCAACAACAACTCTTCACCACATGACCTCAGCAACAAAAAAGAGGTACTATACTGACTGTCCAGTGGCCAGGCATTTTTAGCCATCCCCTCTGGTTGTTGCTAGAAGGGATACAGCTATGGCCGGAAGTGGTGCAAAATCTTGCCATATAATTACAATAAATGACATTAGCTAACGCCTACACCTACCCCAACCCCACACCTAACCTGACAATAATAAACAAATATTAATCAACTGTTTTCAGCGTGACAAAAATTATGCGGTATTGAAGTGCGCATGCCCAGTGGAGGTCAAAACCATCCCCTCCAGGCCCAACTTACAACAAACCAATAAAAAACGGAAAGGCAAAATAAAGCCCACCCTACATTTTTTCAAATTTCAGAAGCCGTTTCACTCGGATATACGTCACGATACGGAAAAGAAGTCAATCGCAACTTCCGTTTCATGGTGACTTTAAGCATTTATTAATACTAATTTTTAAAATCTAAGTTTGTAACTGTTAACATTAGGTAATACACAATTAACTAACAACAACAATTGTATATTGACATTAACTAACATTGACAAATATTAATAAATTATGAAATGCTATATGCTTCTTGTTGGTTCATGTTAGCTAATATATTTACTGTACTAATGTTTACAAATACAACAAGTGTTGCCCATACATTTGACTGAATCTAGCGAATTGAAATCATTTACAGCCTTTTCAGGACTTGGATTCCATTCTGTGCATTATTTACTATTTGGAGGCAGCCCAATTTAGAACATCTCTCTTCATGTATACATAAAAAATAAATGTCTGTTATCATGTTGGTAATAATTTGCATTATTTTTACACCTGACAACCACTTCATAATTTATGGCTGTTATTAATGTAAAACGCAGTGTGGTAACTAAGAAATCAATTTTTTTTTCCATGTACAGAAAGACAACGTGAGCTTGCTGTTGTCGTGAAGTTTCACTACACTGCTTCTCTTTACTCCTCATGCTCGCAGTGTGAAACAGGCCTTACTCTAAACAAGTTTCTGCTCATATCAGATGTTTAATCTGCTTATTGTTTTAGATCAAGGCTGTGTTTAGTTTTGGGACACCCTATGAAAAAGGCCTTTATTGTTTAAAATGGAGCATTTGACAGTTCAGTGCTTTAAGGGAGAGTTCACCCAAAAATAAAACAAATGTTTTACTCACCCTCATGCCATTCCAAACCTGCATGGCTTTCTTATTTCTGCAGAACACATACAGTAAGAAGATATTTTGAAGAATGCTGGCAACCAAACAACGTTGCTCCCCATTGACTTGCATTGTATGGACTCAAAACCACTAAAATAATTGCTCATATCTTCTTTTGTGTTCCACAGACGAAAGAGTCAAATACAAGTTTTGAACAACATGAGGGTGAATTAACGATGACAGATTTTTTATTTTTGGGTGAACTTTACCTTTAAAGTCAGGATTTATCAGAGAATGCTGAACCTAGATCAGTCCATAAAAGGCTAGTATTAGCAAGAACCAATAAACAGTGGTGACGACTGAGCTTCCTGAAGTAATAAGGTGACAAACTGCTGGGGTGATTAACACCTATACGAGTTTGGAGGAAGTGTTAGGGGACCCTTGGCCTTTAAAATAAAATGCTCCCTCTTTTTCTCCCAGATCCAGGGAATGTTGTTCTAGACACCTCTGTAGGCAGACTGGGGGACAAACTGGCAACTAAGAGAGACAAAGAGACAGATCAAAGACAAACGTGATGTTTTGACAGAAACACATACACACCTCCATCCTCTTTGAAGTGATGGAAAGGTAGTCACCTATGCGTGCTCCTACTAGATCATTGGGTCGAGAGCTGCAAACGTCTGGACAAGTCTGTTTCTTGCTTCAGTCTCATCATCATGTATCTCCCAGAGGAAAGGTCTGGGTCGGACTTTCCTTACCAAATGAATCCTTTGGCTACTAACTATGGATATTATTCACAAGGTAAGACTGCCTTTTCATCCCTCATGGCCATCTATCATTTTTCCAGTATTCCAGTTCGCACAGGGCAAGCCTTGATAAAGGAAGAACTTTGAAGCATCTGTTACATGGGTTTCTGTAGCACAAAATTATTTTGTGGAGTAGTGCTGTAAATATTTAAGAATGGTGAATGAAAACTGAAATTGTTTTATTATTGATTAGACCTTAAAGAACCTTTTTGCCGAAGTCAGCACGGGACCAACAACAGAACGAACAGTGTTGAAGCAGAGCTAACCTCGTTGCCAGTTCATGTATCACTGCAATGTCGTGAGCTTTGGGACAAATTCAGCAGCATCGGCACAGAGATGCTCATCACTAAATCCGGCAGGTAAGCGCAAGCTTGAAAAATCAACATGATTTTGCTTAGGAAGCATTCGAGCGTTCAACAGGGAGTTAAAGGGATAGTTCACCCAAAAATGAAAATTCTGTCATGATTTACTCACCCTCGGGTTGTTCCAGACCTGCATACATTTCTTCATTCTGCTGAACACAAAGGAAGATTTTTGGAAGAATGTCAGTAACCAAACAAAACTCATTCCCCATTGAGTCCTATTGTATTTATTTTCCCTACTATGGCAGTAAATGGGGGATGAGATCTGTTTGGTTACTGACAGTCTTCCAAATATCTTCCTTTGTGTTGAGCAGAACAAAGAAAAAAAATGTATACAGGTTTGGAACAACCTGAGGGTTGAATTTTCATTTTTGGGTGAACTATCCCGTTAATTCAACAGAATTACCCCTCAAAATGCAAGTTATGGGTTCTCTAGTGTAGTGTGATGACTTATTGTTTTGGTTTGTTTCCGATCTAACTTTTTTCAGGCGGATGTTTCCCAGCTGCAAAGTAACAGTGACGGGCCTGAATCCTAAAGTTAAGTATATGGTGATAATGGACATGGTGCCGTTTGACAACCACAAGTACAAGGTAACTCCTCTGCACCCTTCCCTTTAGTCACATACATACATCCCCATACAATCTCTATGACATACACACCAAACAACAGTTTAGTCAGCCAATTAACATTAATATGCTTCCATTCTCCACGATCTCTGTTAAGTGAATTGATTTGATCTCTGTTCTGTGAATTCATTTATAAATCAGTTATATCAGATCTGTACCACACATTATTAGCTGGAGATGAACAACGGTTATGGTGTTCATGTGACGGATCATGTGTCACATCCCATGTACAAAATATACCCCCTACAGACATCACTTGTATGTATATAGTGGACAAAAGTGATGTCTAAGGGTGTATATTTCTGCAATATTTGCTTTTAATGCTACCCCAGGTTCGATTAAACTATCAAAATTAAGTGTATGGTACAAAATGGACAAAACTCTAAACTTTTACAGGATTTATTGGACTATATGATTAGTAAAAAAAGCAAACTACAGCATATCGAATATAGGTTATATTCTAATATAAAAAAAAGTTTGCAGGAAATAAAGCTAACATATACTACAAGTTGATCTGTTAATAATATTTGTTGATCCTCTTGTGTATTATGTGGCCGTTCAGTTTACATTGCTTCAGTTTATACAACTATGCATTATATATATAGTTTTAAATGACTCTTAAATAATTAAAATAAAATAAATGACTCTTATTTTAATCAAATTAGCAATGACGTCAATTGACCAAAATTAAATATCACCTTGACCAGATATATAATACATTATAAATAGTATATTTTATTTGTATGAACTTTATAGAAGGCAGGACAGACAAAACTGTTTAATCCATGACCAAAATATGTTTGCTGGATATATAATGCATATATAAATGAATTAGAATATACACTGTAAGGACAAAGGTAATAGGAAGCCCCTTCCAATGAACAGGATTGACTACTTTATTCATTTCTGTGAGCACAAATCTTAACGCAGCAGCATATAATGATATATTAGAGAATAATGTGTTTCTAATTTTATGGCAACAGTTTGTCCGGGCCTTTTTTAATTCCAACATGTGCACATAGCAAGGTTCAAAACAAAATGGTTGATTCAGTCTATTGTGGAAGAACTTGACTGATCTGTATGAAGCCATGCAGACCTGAACCCAGCTGAACACCCTTGAGTCAAACACTCCTCACCAAAACCCATCAATGACTTTTCAACAAAAAAGATGGAAACACAATTCTTTAATATTTTATTGTATGGTATAGCATTAATAATTGTTTTGATAAATTCCATAGTTTCTATAGTTTAGTAGAAGGGGGGCGTCCCAATACTATTGTCTATTTCTAACGGTTTTATGTAACTGTACTTTAATACAGTCTTGTATTATTGCAGTGGAATAAGGATCAGTGGGAAGTAAATGGTTCAGCTGATCCACACCTGCCCAACCGCTTCTTCATCCACCCAGACTCTCCTGCTTCTGGAGAGAAATGGATGCAGTATCCAATCTCCTTCCACAAACTCAAACTGACCAACAACACACTCAACTGCAGTGGCCTGGTGAGGATACATTCTGTTTCACAGAAGTAAAATGCTTTAAAGCAACTGCATATCTGGTTTAGAGGGAAGGCTGCTTACATTGCTTTTGCATTACACTCTTAAAAATAAAGGTGCTTCACGATGCCATAGAAGAACCTTTTTTTGTCTAAATGGTTCCATAAAGAACCTTCAACATCTGAAGAACATTTCTGTTCCACAAAAGGTTCTTTGTTGCGAAAAAAAGGTTCTTCAGATTGTAAAAAAGTAAGAAAGAGATGTTTCTTTAAAGAACCTTTGACGGTATGGTTCTTTGTGGAACCAAAAATGGTTCTTCTATGGCATCGCTGCGAAGAACCTTTAAAGCACCTTTATTTTTAAAGGGATAGTTCACCCAAAAACAAAAATTCTGTCATCATTTACTCACCTTCGAGTTGTTCCAAATCTGTATTAATTTCTTTGTTCTGATTAACACAGAGAAAGATATTTGGAAGAATGCTTACAACCAGACATATTTTGCCCCCCATTGACTACCATAGTATGAAAAAAAAACAATCGTAGTCAAAAGTGCCCCAGAACTGTTTGCTGTCCTACATTCTTCAAAATATCTTCTTTTGTGTTCAACAGAACAAATACAATTATAAAGTAATTTTTCCTACTATGGGAGTCAATGGGGGGCAAGAACTGTTTGGTTACAAGCATTCTTCCAAATATCTTTCTCTGTGTTCATCAGAACAAACAAATTTATACAGATTTGGAACAACTCGAAGGTGAGTAAATGATGACAGAATTTTCATTTTTGACTGAGGTCCCTTTAAGAGTGTACTTGCATTATGACAACATTCCTCTCTATGTTCATCAGGTGGTTCTTCACTCCATGCACAAATACCAGCCCCGTCTACATATAGTCCAGTCTCCAGACCCCAGTAGCCCCCACATGCATGGTGGTTACCTGCGTTTTACCTTTCCCGAAGCTGCCTTTATAGCCGTCACAGCTTACCAGAACCAGGAGGTAAAACATCATGTAACACACATACAAAATGTAGTTTGGATATGAGTGATCTGGACTGTTTGCTGAAAAATGCTTTTCGGCAGAATTTCACTGCCATCCAGTGGATTATGTGAGAACACATGTTTTTTAAAAAAATGAATAAAACATTGTGCAATACTTGATCATCTATATTATTCTAGCATGAGTTTACAATATATCAAAGATCATCTTGTGTGCATCAAAAGAAGCACAGAATTCTGACCTTTTGTGCATGTTTTGTACAGAGAAGTCAAATAAAAACATGTGCTAAATTAGACCAAGAAATGTCCAGGTTTATTAGACAGATAAACCCTTTAAATTAAGTTTTACTAGTGTACAGATCACAGCAATGCAATTTATAATCTAAGCCTGCTATATCAGTCTAATACATGTGTCAGACACGTATTATAGTGCCAAATGTTGCTCATTTGGTTTGTTCATTTTTGTCAGTCCATTTCAGTGAAGGCTGATGATTTAGGAGGTGATGACGGGCATGTTTCTTTTGCTGAAGGGAATTTTCATTCTTTTTAATCTTCCTCGATACAGATCACAAAACTCAAGATTGACAACAACCCCTTTGCCAAAGGCTTTCGAGACAGTGGACTGAACAGGAAAAGGTGAAAGGATTGAAACTGAGTCACAGCAAAATGAAAAAAGACATCGACATCATCTATCTGATACAGAACTGTTTGATTTATTTTATTTAATTCTGCTAAACTGTGGCCAATGTGGAAAATGTGGCAGTATCAGAACTGAGGGAATTTAAACGGGATAGTTCACCCAAAAATGAAAATTCTGTCATCATTTACTCACCCTCAGAATGCTCCAAATCTGTATACATTTCTTTGTTCTGCTAAAGACAGAGACAGATATTTGGAAGAATATCAATACCAAATAATATAGGAGTCAATGGGGATGAGATCTGTTACTGACATTCTTACAAATAACTTTCTGTGTGCTAAGCAGAACAAAGAAATTTATACAGGTTTGGAAATATCTTCCTTTGTGTTCAAGAGAACAAAGACATTTATAGAGGTATGGAACAATCTGAGGGTGAGTAAATGATGACAGAATTTTCATTTTTGGGTGAACTATCCCTTTGAATCTAAAGTTTATTTTAACTCAACTCAACTCTCAACTTTATTTATATAGCGCTTTTTACAATTTTCATTGATACAAAGCAGCTGTACATGAGACATATGGACTATGAGCAAAACAATGAAAGTTGTACCTGTAAAAACAAGAAAAAGGTGAAAACACAGAAGACAGACATACCCACATACAAAACACTCCACACACACAATATGCACACGTACTAACACACATAGACATAGACACGGACACGCAGACACACGGACACACACACACACGTACACAGACAGGTACGCACACACACAGACACGCACGCACGCAGCTCGACCTGATTTTGCCAAGTGGTTGATGTCCTCAGGGCAACATATTTTGTTGACCTAAGGACAACATTTTTATAAATAAAACCTAAAACCACACCAAACCCCAACCCTAACCATAACTTACCCCTAAAATCAGAGGGAAATGATAAGTGAAAAACAATGGGCTAGAAGCACCTAATCCTGGTTGTAAGATTAAACTTAAAATAAACATATTTCTGAAATCTGATTGGTTGATTTAAATGTTGTCCCAGGGTCAACATGATGTTGCCGAAGGACATCAACCACTTGGCAAAATCAGGAGAGCCCACGCGCTCACACACACATGCATGCACGCACAGCGAGAGCACACATTCAAGATAAAGGAGAGAGAAGCACAGGTCAAATATAACAGACTATAAATTCCTATATGCAATATTAATTAAGTAAAACTTTAATTTTCTAAATTCTAAAGCACATCATTTTACATAATAATCAAATGTTTATGTGATTTAACTTTAACTTTTATTTTGAACCATTCAGGTAAATTTGCTGAATTCTAATGTATTACTCAAATGTGGTTGGCACAAGAGCAAATGTTTGTATATATTTTTTTATTATTACTTATGAAATGAGATCAGCTCTAACCCTGATCGTCAATCCTAATGGCCCGGCCAACATATTAATGATGCTTACAACATTCCCAGAATTAAAAAAAACATATTTTGGTTTTACAGGAAAGTTTTCTTTACAGAAACAGAATGTTAGTATTATGTTCACAGAACATCCAAGAACACTCCCCTAAAGTTCTTCGAAACAAAAAACGAACGTTCTATTTACATAACGAAAACTGTCCTGAATAACCCAACTTTAAAAATAACAATCTTGCAAACCAAAAATTAATGTTACGACAATGTTCTGTGTTTGGTGGGGTTCTTACTCTATAATTCTTTTCTCCTTCAGATTTAGAGACAAAGAGACCTATGATTCAGACCAACAGGTCAAACAGAATTTGACACAGAATGAGCAAGGTATGATTTCTTCAGAGATTGTTCAAATGTGAAATGGCTAGAGGGGAGTTTTGTGTTTCTTTATGTCATATACAGTAGTTAACCTTGTAACATTTTCTCCATGTCTTTTGTCCACTAACAGTGGGACGACTGCAGGAAGATGAGCATGCGGATGGGACTGTGTCCAGTTCTGTGGACCACAGCAGTTCAGCGAATTCAACAGACAGCGCTTCTTCGGATTACATGACCAATCCGTTTATATCAGCATTCATAAACCCGAGCGCTGGTGGAGTACCTTCACCCCATCAAACACACACCATTCTCAATCTCGGTAACATAAACCTGAACAGGTGAGAATAGCTAAATGCTGTTTGTAAATATCAATGACAATGACCATGTTACTCTGGATTCTAATCCCTCTTTTATTCCCCCAGTCCCAATGAGGTCAGACCCTCCATCCTCCACAATCTCTGTACAGCTCCACCCATGTCTCAAAGTTCCCCTACGGTAGAGATGAACCTCCTCAACAGACTGCCACCTCACATCAGCAGCCCTCTAATCCCTCAGCATCATCACCACAGTCCGATCTCTCAAACCCCATGCCGATCCATAATCAATCCCATACAAACTAAGAATCCCCAGCCTTATTTCGGGACCCCTCCCCATCACTCCCGGCAATGTCCTGACATGGACCTGCCCCTCTCACTACCTCCCAAACTCAGTCGGATGCAACTACCTGAAAGTGCTCTCAAGAACCTGGAGATGACGGCGTCTCCCAACTTTGTTCATTTGAGGCCTCTTACCAACATTCTTAACAGGATCCAGGCACAAGCATTGTCCTCAGGAACCTCTGAAAATGTCCTGCAAAATCTCTCCCAACACGAGCAATACCTCAGGGAGACAGAAAGAGAGCCCAATCCACAGATTTATCCAGACGTTCACGAGCATATCGGTCAACAGTTTGCATTAAACAGCATGCTGGTACAGCAAGCAAGAGACCGTCAGAATGAGCACAGATCACAGATTGACTATCCTAATGCAAGACCATTTGTTGACTACTACTGTAACCAAAATACTGCCAAGTGAAGGTTTTTCTATTTCTTGGTTACTTATTTCAAAAGAGACCAGAAACCCAACGTATGTAAATATTCTTTTTTGTCATCTGGGGTTGTTGTCTGCTTTAGCTAAAGTGAATATTTATAGTAAGCTTTCGGTGTTCTGAGCAGTCACTAAACTCAACACGAGAAATTTTGCACACATGAAAATAGATTTTTATATTTACGCAACATTTCTGGTCTTATTCATTGTCGACAGTTTTAATTTTGAAGTTGTAGAACAGTGCAGACCAGAACAACAGCAATATTCAAAATGTTTCATGTTTATAAAACAAACAAAGATGCATTAAATCAAGAAACATTTATTGAATGTGATCTGAAATACAGACTTCTGAATAGATATGCATAAATTGTATACTCATTCTATAGCAAGGAGAGTTGTATTAAGAAAGAGGCATTAAATATATGCATTGCTATGTAACACATTCATTACATGTGATTGTTAGTGGTGGAAACAACAATACAAACTCTAAAACGAACACATTCAGATCAGAAAGAACAGGATTATTTAGTTTAGATTAAGCATAGAAAAGTTTCTTTTGAAGTTGAATGTGTGCAGCATCTTATAAACAACTGCTGCATTATAGCTGACAGTTCCCTTTTTCCTACAGTTGAGAGAGACAATAACAAAGTAAAAAAAACTTGGGAGTGAAAATTGAGCTTTGAAGAAGAACCTTCACAAATAGTTCTGCCAAATTGTTCTGATAAAAAAAGCCCCCCAAAATTGCATTTGGCATGTGAGTGTACTGTTTCATGTTGAAATGTTTGGCAAACTGCTTTTTATTTAATGGCAAGACTGTCTACAAAACACTAAATGCTCGCAGTTACCCACGATGGCAAACGTGGCAGAGTAAAAAAAAAGTAAGATAATATTCTAAATGATGAAATTCACATATACGGCAAATACCTGACAGAGCGCTTACATTACCTGAAGATTTAATAGTTAGCTTTCAACACACTTTTAGAACACTGTACTACCACAGTGATATGAAATCTAACCACAAATTACAAGGTTAAAAGAATTTCAACAAAAAGAGGAAGATCCTGTTGTAATCTAAAAGTTAAGGATTATCTTGGAAAATATAAAACTTGAAGATTTTTTTTACAACAGTTGATAAAGCATAAACACAGCCAATAGACTAAAGCTTTGAACATCTGCATAAACACTGGGTGAGGTATATGTTTTATGAATTCTGAAAAGCATTATAGATTAAATACGGTTGAAGGGAGACAACTGGTAAAAAAGTAAAACCTAACCATGTACTATTAGTATCTGTATATTCTTCCATAACAAAAATAGTATCAAGTTCACCCAAAGATAATATGGGATGGAATTCATGTAGCCATTTGGATCATAGCGCAATTACAATTTATCATAATGTATCCCAGTTTAATTTGCTTCACATAAAAGACTTAATATGAAATGAGTGACCGACAAACCTATTAAAGTGAGACTGATTGTCCACATAAAAAAATCATTTCCAGCCACAGAAATATGAAATTACTTAAAGACTATGCTCTTCATATCTGAACTGTATACAGACACGGTTATGATTCAACATTCGTATAAATCTCTGGTTATAGATAAAGACCAGAATGATATAATGATGAAGTAGATCCAGCGCTCATTTGACCTGAACAAAACTAAAATGACTAAACATTACTAACACACTGTTTATCAGTCAACTAAACATGCTCTAACAAATCAAACAGCTCTTCTATATTTACTAAATACTTTCTATATAACTTCATACATTGCATAAATGTAACCGTGACAATCCCACAACTAACAGGATCATTTCACAATACAAAAAGCTGTAGCTGCTCACTTTTGACCTTATTTTCTACCAGCTCTGCATTTAAAAGAATAATAGTGATGAGGTATGTTTTTAAACGAAACCGACAAATAAAACCGACAATTAAGGCAAACAGTGACTTAACAATAACAAAGAGTTCACCGGGGTCTAGAAAATTGAATTTCTCATTTCTGTAGAAATAAAATGGCTTTCAAGTGTTTCTTCAAGGCAATCCACAGGGAAGTGCATGTGGCTGAAGTGTTGGAAAGGCAGCTGAATGGAGGGAGAGTGTTTAAGCCTGAGGGTTGGTCATTTTCTGCAGCAATGGTATCTGTAGAGGATCAACAAGTTAATTTATATGACAAAACACAAGATATTTGACATTGTAGCCATGTTAATGGTTATTCATTCAGCCATCCTATTCTATTTCTGAGAAATATGAATGTTTAAGAAGTACCTGCAAAGCTTAAGCAAGTTTGAAGGTTTACAGTTTAAACAAAATCAAACAAACAAACAAACAAACAAACAAGACGCTTACTTTAACAAACCCCAACTTCCTGACCAACTACAATAAAGAACACCTAATGTCAACATATGTTTGTAAAATGTGAAATACCTTTTAAGGTACAAATTGCTGAAGTGCAGGATATAAAACCTCAAATGATTTAAATGCACAAAGATGTCAAATGGTAGATTAAATAGTAAGTTAATTTATCATTTTCAGTAATTACACGTGTTTATTAAATAAAAGCATTACATGCACTAGATGCAATGAAATTAGGATTACATTTATAGGACAAATATTTTTTAATCACAAATGCAACGTTTTTAGAAAATGACTAACTCTATATATTAAGGTCTTAAATATATTTATTTATTTGTTTATGTATTTTACTTCGTTTTCTTTGATTCTCTGTTGTATTGTGTTGTAGTAATTGTATTTTAGTCTACAAGGACAAATTTTAGCCTGTAATGCTTTGTTATTGTAAAAATGCAACAGCGCTATAAAATGTGTATTTAGCGCCTTCTAGTGAACATGCTACCTAAAAACCAAAAAGCATATATTCTACCAGCCATACACCTTGCAATTTCAGCAATGACTAAAATCCCACACATGTAAAAAGAAAATCATCTGATTTGAGAGGTTTATCGTCTCTCATTTCCCCATGTACACTGTATGAAAAAACGTTAAATTTAAATATCAGTCCAACTAAAAAAAAACCCTCAGAATTGCATAGTGCATGCCTGCCTTAATGCATATAGGTCCTACCGCATATAGTAGGTATAAGTATAGTATAAATCACATTTGCCCATGAGATGAGGTTAAAAGTTGTATGCATAACAGACCAAATTGACACAGCGATTTAAACCTTAAAGGCGTTAAATGTGAAGGTAAATCCTTCAAATTCTGTGCAATACACCTCATTTACCTTGGACAGATCCACCCCTGTGAGAGCGTTCACAGAAACAGGAAGTTCAGCTAACAGGCGATTCACTTCCCCAGTGAGGCGGCCACCCTCACCACTCAGGATCACAATCTCACTGGTACGGGCCAAAGGTGCTGCCACCTTCTTAGCAATCTGTGAAGATATACAGGTGTTGATTAGTTAACAAATGTAAATGTGTTGCGATTTATTCTAGTCACACTTAATTAAAAAGAGAAGTAATTGGAAAAAAGCTTGAAACAAAAAGAAAGAAGAAAAAAGTGCAGTGCATTCCCCAGAATTCCACACACCTTCGGCAGAGCCTCCAGGACGAGGGCGGTTTTGGCAGCCTCCCCGTACTGCTGATAGGCGTCAGCTTTAAGTCTCATCCTTTCAGCTTCAGCTTTACCCACAGCTTCAATAGAACCAGCCTCTGCCTCTCCAATACGCTTGATCTTCTCCGCTTCAGCCTGTGCCGTCAACACCGTCTTTATCCTGACATAGAAGAGCAGAGAATCAAAAATATTTCTAAATAGAATCATTTTAATAAGATCCAGCTTTAGGTCCAGCCTACATCACCAGTATCTTAACATGGAAAAAAAGGCGAGAGTTATATCAATGATCAAGAACCTGCCTTTCTCATCTGGATTAACAGAATTATATAGACAGAAATGGAGCTTTAAAGGGGATGTGCAACGGTGTGTCATGCATTCTGACTTATTTACAATGTTAAACGTGCTGTCTTCTCATGCTTGACATGGTCAACTTGTCAAAAAACGAGACAGATGTATTACGTAGTATTTCTGTGCTCGATACACTCCCCCGGCGTTCGTTAAGGTTTCGGAAAGTTTTTTTAGAACATGAAAATCTGTTTCGTAACAACTTTTCTTTCTCCCGGAAAAGCAGATGCGAGTAAAAGCATGCAAATTTAGACTTAAATAATGTAAGTGTAACCCCTTGTAAGTGTGCATGTTTATTTGAAGTCAGTGAATCTAATATCTCCCCCTCTTTGACGTCACTCACTTCTGTGCCTCAGCGATCTGCTGCATCTTGTAGGCTTCGGCCTCAGCTGGTCTCTTCACAGTGGCGACCAGCTCCTTATCCGTCCTCGCAATCTCCTTTTCCTCAATGGAGATCTGTTTCTTCCTCTGGACCACCTCAATCTCAATCTCCTCCAGTCGGATCTTCTGCTGCTCCTTGGCTGCCTGGAGCTCGTAGGCCAACTGTGCCTCAGCTTTCTGAAAGGAGGAAACAAAAACCATGAGAAAAAATCTGAAGAGACACAAACAAAGGAAAAGGTGCGAGCATGAGAGAGAACAAAGCTTTTTACCTTTGTGTTCACTTCCTGATTGAAAGAGGCTTTCTGCATCTCCAGCTCTCGCTTTGAATCTGCCATTTTTGTATCGGCTTGGAATTTCACGTCCATCATTTCCTTCTTACATTCTGCTTCCTGTAGAGTAGAGATGGGAGGAAACAGAAAATGCACTCATTCTTACCCAGAATTCACACAAACACAGAGATAGTCATCTGATTCTATTGCTCACCCTGATTCCAGCGTCTCTTTCGGCCTCGGCCACTCCAATGTCAGCATCTCTCTGAACAGCAGCAGTCTGAGATTTTCCTAAAGAGCTCAGATAGTCCACCTTATCGTAGACATCCTGTTGAGAGAGTACACACACAATTCAGACAAAGTAACACTTCATCACTTTAATGACCCTGAAAATTGAATTGGGCTGGAAAGACAGGAAGTTTTATTTACAGTACGTCTATAATTTATGTAATTTCGAATGTATAATTTATACGGTACCTTACAAACTTGATCAATATTTGCATGCCCAAACACTAATTCGTATTTTTTGTTACATTTTGAACACAAATATTTTTCCCGCCCCAAACAGAAACTCTTGTCATACTGATGAAAGCATACCTTAATAGTAAAGCTTAGGATCTCAATACCCATCCTGCCCACATCAGGAGACGCCACCTCTCTCACCAGCTTGGCAAATTGATCTCTGTCCTGGTAGATCTGCTCTACCGTCAGGGTCCCTGTGAACACAAGTATGAAGTGAGGAAGTATGAGCCATGATGTAGAAAACCAACCTATGGCGTCATCTGGTCTACTTCAGCTTCAGTTAAATGTTGTTGCACGTTCAGAAAAGTTCAACAGCAATGTTTGAATATATTTGCAGTCACTGTACTGTATGAATTATGTAAGTTTGTATGATTGCTGTAGACTTTCAAGATCTGTGTAGAGCATAGAGCTAGCACACTCTCTTCATAGTGAAGTTAAGAGAGACACTCGAGTGTCCAGCATCACTCACCCAAAATAGAGCGTAGGTGACCTTCCAGCGTCTGCAGAATGACACTTTTAATTTCGGTCACTGTCTTGCCCAGGAACTGTTCACAGGCATAACCCAGCAACTCATTGTCTGTCATGACCTTCACCTGATAGCAGAACACACATATATGTCAGTCATATTCCAACAGAGTCGTGCTTTGAAACACAGTACTGTCATCTACTACAGCTGGCCATTACTCAAACAGTATAGGGACAAGGCAGCTAACGTGTACATATTTATAGTATATTTAAATATCTCAATGTAAAAGTGCTTTAACACAGTGAAAATATTTTTGGAACAGATTCAATTTAACAGCCTCATTAAAAATACATAGTAAACGCTTGCACTTTTACATATATTTGAATAGCTGCTTTCAGGAACTGCAATCTCATGTATGCTGGAAGGTATTTTAATGACATTTATTACACAACATAAGGCAGACATGAGCCATTAAGCACAACCAAACTTGCAGAATGTTTAATGTAAAACTAAACTCGTGACTGGCGAAGGGACATGCTGCAATCATCATTCATGCCATTCTGAGGTTACGTGCAAAAGCGTTATATAATTATGTTAAATAAAATAAAAACATGAAATAGAAAGTTTAAAAAACGCATTGCATTCAAGCAGTTAGGCTGGGTGATTTATCAAATATTTACAATATATTCTCAAAGAAAATAAATGAATATTTATAAAAATCAGTTGTGTGTGTGAATCAGTTCAAACTCTATTTTAAAGAGCCTTTAATTTTTTTTATGTCATTTATTAAATATAATTTGTTGTGTTTTTAGTTCAAGTCCTGATTTTAGGAAATATATAGATAGTGAAAACTTTAAACATCTTTAAATATCAAAACACCCAAACCTAGTGGGCTTCAATGTTACTCACAATTTGTGTTAAGAGTGATTAAGGATTATGAAAATAATCATATGGATTTGTAGGATATTGGAAATGTTTAAATTAATATATGTCCACATGCATATGCAAAAATAAATAAATAAAAAACAAAACATCAGAAGAACTGAATATGGCTCCTTTTCCCTAAAACTTAATTGGAACATTAATAATAATAATAATAAAAAAGAGTAAACACTTTCAAACTTTCAGTTCTCTCCACAGAAGTGAAACACAAAGATATACAGTATATATAGTTTTTGTGGTTCTTCAAGATTTTAAGTAGAGGCTCCCCTTCTGCACTCATCTAAAACCAGCTCCTTCACACACAAACCATTGCATAAATATATATATTTTTTAAAGATTTGTTTTTGCAGTTTAATTGTACAGCTATCTGCTAGAGAGGACAGGAAGCGAAGTGGGAGAGAGAAGGGGGTGGGTTCGGGAAAGGACCACAAGACGGGAATCGAACCCGGGTCGCCCGATGCGCAACTGCATAAATATTTATTAAGCTTTTTTTAGGCTCAACATATCATAAAGCAGTATGTGATTCTGAAGAAAGCAGATTTTAAAGCAGTGCCAAAGAAAGAACTTCAACCAACACTTTTAGAGAGGGTGTGCAACTTCCCCATAGTTGTACAGTACAGCAGTGCAGTACAAAGCTGTATGGACCTACTGCGGATGTGGACGAACAAAAGACACAGTCTGAATCTCAAAAGACTCCAAATTACATGAGTAATGCACTCTGTAATGTAGGACATCTAATAATGGCTGGTCTAGACACTCAATCCACTCATTTGTTTGGACCTGATGCCATCTTTCCACAAATACGTCCTCATGTTATTAAAGGAATCGGACTGCTACACCAGTAGAATAAAGTCAAAGTGAAGTGCTTGTGGAGTCTTTTCAGAATCAGATGATTGAACCGACTTTAAAAATGCAAATGAATAATGAAATGTTATACCATTAACAGCCAACAGGGGGAGCAGTGTCTCGACATTCAAATGAAGTTTGCATGCAATGCAACCGCATTATACCACCAACCCACACTAGAACAGACAGTCTCATATTGTGCTCATGGGAAACCACAGCATTAACTCGAAAAAAAGGAAATCATGCAAAACAGTAAAAAAACGAAAGTAGGGCAGAATGGGTTTTTCTTTTGAAGCTTTCAAGATGTGTTTTTCTTCTTAATGAAACGAAGTTATATTTAACTCTGGATAAAGATACTGCAATCCAAGTATTATCTGGGTAAATATTTGTATCTGCCTGTGAAAATACACAGGGATTGATTTACTAAAGAAAACATGCTGAAAGGAAGAGAACACTGAAGCAGGCCGAGTTGTTAACAGATAAGTGGGTCCATTAGTTCAACATCTGCAAGACCAGCATTTACAAATCACATGAGACGGGCGTCTTATAAGTGCTCCAAAACTGGAGGGGTCTTTAAAGGCCTAGTCAACATTTTACTTCAACATAATCATTCCTTTCACGTTCTAGAATAGCCATCTCTGTGTTGATACAGGAGACTAGTTTAATTTTTGAGTATTTGTATGGAGACACTTAGTGCCCTAGTCTCTATGGAAACCGATTTGTGGAATGTCTTGTTTAAGTTCCCTATCCAATCACATGTGGCTACCAGAGATAAATGGCCTGCAATAGCAGGACTGCCAACCTCAGTTACAATGCTCTTATTGTAATTGCAACCAGAGTAAAAAAAAAAAGTTTCAAAATCAAGTCTTGTTATGAATTGAATCAAAACTGAATTAAAAATTATACAAGTATTGGTATAGGCACTTGTCAGTTGAAGTGTAAACAAACTGGTTTCCTTGAAGGTAAACATGTGACTCACAATTAAGGTTTTGGCACAATGACAACGGAGGTACCAAATGTGCAAAAAGTCAAGCAATCTTTAATTCTAAATAAAATAACCAGCAAATAATTTCATCCAGAATTATTTTATCTGCTTGGGCGAAGAGCTATTTTAAACAAATAACTACAAACATTCATAATGTCAACACTACACAAACATGAAGGTCACAGACCATAAATTCACACAGTTTTTATAGTTTCAAGATTTTTTTATAGATTTTTTTAAAGGGACAGTTCACCCAAAAATAAAAATTCTGTCATCATTTACTCTTTAGTTGTTCCAAATCTGTATAAATGTCTTTGTTCTGATGAACACAGTGAAGATATTTGGAAGAATGCTTGTAACCAAACAGTTCTTGGACACCACTGACTACCATAGTAGGAAAAATTTAAATACTAGTCAAAAGTGCCCCAGAACTGTTTGCTTTTCTACATTCTCCAAAATATCTTCTTTTGTGTTCAATGTATAGAAATGTATAAAGCAATTTTTCCTACCATGGTAGTGGTAAAAAATACTGTATATACAGATTTGTAACAACTTGAGGGTGAGTAAATGAAGACTGTTAAAATTTTTGGGTGAACTGTTTCTTTAACAAACATATACGTAGAATGAATTTACAACATTATACGGCAGATTTCCCCAGGCAATTTGAAAGACAAAGAAACTAAGAAATTCTGTTCAGTCTTCCCATATCTGTACAACATTTCATTCAGGCAATGTATGTCAGTGACCTTCAGTCTGCTGATACACACTAAGATTGGCACATCTCAGCCCTGCGGGTTTAGGGAGCGGGGAAGGGAGCACAATGAGAGGAAATAAAAAGGGTGGTACAGAAAGAAGCTGTTGGGTCCTGGCAAACCTGAAAGAGGCATTTGGAGGTTAGGTGAGGTATGATGGTTTACCTGTGCCACACCTGTGACAGTAATAGCTACCCCCTCGGCTGTCTCTACATCCTCACACTTGGGTTGCAGGGTCATAATCTCAAGGGTTATCCTGTGGAAAACGCAAAAAAGGGAAACAAACCAAAAAACGTTGGCTATGAACTACGGGAAGAGTGTAAAGAAAAGCGGAGCCGAAACGGAAAGAAAGTGGGATTAAAGGAACATGTGAAAGTAAACGACACAAAGTGAAGGATGAAAATACGAACACAAGCACTCGTGGTCCACACATGTCAGGTGTTTTGACCACTGGCTGTTACGGAATGCTTTGATTTCAGATTCCAAGACTCGCTTTTACACAGTCATTTTTCTTGGACCACATTTTAATTCATCTTAACCTAAAAGACAATTTTCCTGAAACGCCAATTGTCTGATCCATTCATCATCCATTACAGAAACCCAGTGGTCAGAGCACACCGACGTGAGCCATTAGTAATATGAGCCATGAGCGCGCTGCGTAGCCAAACACCAGACAAGGAAAGCGAGCGATCGCTTGCTCTCTCTCTCCATCTCTGCAGAGAAAAAGGCAACACAAGATTGTGGAACAGAGCGTGAGAACGTGTGTGTGTGTGTGGGTAATGCAGGAAACGGAACCAGGTCACAGTCTTTCACATCCTGAGCGCCTGAATTGTACTCTACTTTTTTCCCTCGTTTGGTTGGCTTTTGTCATTAAATGTGATTACCTGAGCGACCCCTGTCACATCCAAGGGGACACCCTCCGAAGTTTCGATATTCTCACAGCGACACAGGATGGTCATTATCTCCAGAGACAGTCTATGCAGGGAAATGGGGGAGGGAGGGGGATGAGGGGTGAGATGGGGAGGCAGGACAGCACAATATTGTCAGTGTGTTAACATTTGTGAGAGGGGAGATCAGGGGTCAAGGTCGGGGTGGACGGGCGCTGTTGTTGACCGTAGTTGTATCCGGAGCATCAGGGAGTTGTCGCCTGCTGCAGATGGAGAGTATCTTCTGTATCATATCATTTCTCTTTGAAATGTCATGTCACGCGATCTAAATTGCTTTCTTTTATAAAAACTTGTATTGTGATTTGCCTTTGCACTACCTGTTAAGCAAGTATGGACTTGTTACTGTTCGTTCCTTTAAGGTATGACAAAGCATTTTCTATAGTGTTCATGCGGCATGTAGTTCTGGGCAAAAATCTAATTTGAATTTATATATTGGCATGCAAACTTCTAAAACCACTGGTAAAATGCTTTTTTCGTTTCATAATGTTTTTTTTTATTTGCACAACAATTAGAGTGAAATGGACCCCGCAAGGGCAAAACCTGATGATCCATTTCTCAGGATGGTTTTGCATGCTTAAGCGGAAGCAAAAAAAATCGGTTACACTTTAGAGGCTATCCACACGGAGACACGCATTAGTGTGTAGGTAAAGATTTTGTATCGTATCTGCGTTTCGTCCACACGGATCCGGCATTTGGGAGCCTGAAACCGATATTTTTTGAAACCGGGTCCCAGAGTGGATAAATCTGAAAACGCCACCCTTGCGTTTTCGTGTGTACAGCCGATCGGTTTATTTTCTTAAACGATGATGTCCTCACCCCAGTGCGCAAAGTTTATAAGCATGCTCAAAATCGTCTTCTCCGTTTTTAGTGCATCTCTGTGTGGCAGAATTACAGCGCCACTAGACATGTGCACGGTTAACCGCGGTTACCACTAAATCCTACTGAAACCGAGCTGGCTGCGATGATGCAAGGTATCGATTATTTTATTGATGCGTAGCTTGTCCGTGAAGGCTCTGGGATCAGTAGGAAATGCTGCTCGATCTAAAAGCAGTGCGAGTTCGAGTCGCTTATAACGTGCACTTAAAAAAGCGCAACACCCGTCAAACATGATCGTTATAAATATACTTTATTATCATGAAAATACCTGAGGATCAGTGATAAGAACATGTCCTTAGGCATTTCCTAGAGTTCTGGTCTTCTTCTGCAGTGCGTATTTGGAGTTTCTACACGAGAGCGCCCTCTGGCTTTCGGATGCAGCAGCATTTTACCGTACTTCACTCACAAGTTGTGCATAAATCACGTGATATATATTTTCGGTTAACCGGGCAGATGTCTAAGCACCACATATTGATTTGGCTTGTATACTACATCGTTTTGAGTAGGTTTAGCGGTTTCATGCGTACACATATATTTCTTGAGACGATGCAGTGAAAACGAAAAAAAAGATCGAATGGGGAAAGCTCTGGCTTCGTGTGGATGTGGCCTTAGTATAGTGACCAATTCTCACTATTAACTAGTTGCTTATTAGCATGCATATTGGCTGTTTATTAGTACTTATAAAGCACATATTCTGCATGATCATATTCTACATCCCTAATCCTACCCATTGCCTAAACCTAGCAACTATCATACTAACTTTTAATAAGCACCAGATTAGCAGTTTATTGAGGCTAAAGTCGTAGTAAATGGTTAATTGTTAATACAGAGAGAATTGGACCTTAAAATAAAGTGTGACCAAAATATCATATGCTCTTTGGTCTGAACATACATTATAAACAAGGGATGTACTGAATGTTCAGCAGCTGAAATTATTCGACGAATAAATTGTACCGAACAATGACACGATGATGCGATCAAGTAGCAACCAGCATAGAAAGGCTTTTTTAAACATGTCCACAGTGTGGAAGCATCTTAAAGTGTCTGTCCGAGAAAGACACGGCATGGGAGTAAATTTCCAAACGAGGGGCGGTAGTGTCGGTAACCCTGGTGTAGTTTAAACGGTGTGAGCAGTCTGTTGATAGCCCCGCCACTCCCAGCATCCATCTGTGTTCGGTATTCAGCCTTCGGCCAAGTGTTTCATTATATTCAGTTTAGGCCCAAAAGTTTCATTTCAGTGCATCCCTATAATAAACCCTAATAGCGGTGCTAATGCTGAAACAAAAACTAATGCTACCTCTAACAGCAGAAGAGTATGACAAAAATCCAGAACTACTACAGTGGCAAGAAAAAGTATGTGAACCTTTTGGAATTTCATTGTTTTCTGAATAAATTCAAGGGTCAAGGGTATTGACAAACATAATGTGTCTAAAAATAATAACAAAAAAAATCTGATCTTTCATGTCTTTATTGAACACTTATTCAACATTCAAAATGGCAGTGGAAAAAAGTGACTGAACCCTTAGAATTAATAACTGGTTGACCCCCCCTTGGCAGCAATAACCTCAACCAGGCGCTTCCTGTAGCTGTGGATCAGACCTGCACATCGTTTAGGAGGAATTTTAGCCCATTCTTCCTGGCAGAACTGCTTTAGCTCTGTCATATTCTTTGGACGTCTCATGTGTATGGCCCTCTTCAAGTCAATCCATTGCATCTCTATTGGGTTGAGGTCTGGGCTCTGACTTGGCCACTCCAACAGGCGGATTGTGTTTTTCTGAAGCCATTCTGTTGTGGACTTGCTCATGTGTTTTGGGTCGTTGCCCTGTTGCATCACCCACCGTCTACACAGTTTCAGCTGACGTACAGACATTCTCACATTATCCTGAAGAATTGTCTGATATACTTGGGAATTCATCTTCCCCTCAATGATTCCAAGCTGGCCAGGCCCTGATGCAGCAAAGCAGGCCCAAATCATGATGTTTCCTCCACCATACATTACAGTTGGGATGATGTTTTCAAGATGATATGCCATGCCCTTTCTACGCCAGATGTAGTGCTGTGTGTTTTTTCCGAATAGTTCAATCTTAGCCTCATCAGTCCACAAAACATTTTGCCAATACAGCTGTGGAGTGTCAATGTGCTCTTTTGCAAACTTCAGGCGTGCAAGCAATGTTCTTTTTAGTAAGCAGTGGCTTCCTTCGTGGTGTCCTGCCGTGGATACCCTGCTTGTTCAGTGTTTTACGTATTGTAGACTCATGAACAGAGACGTTAGCAAGTTCCAATGATGCCTTCAAATCTTTGGCTGCCATTCGGGGTTGTTTCTTTACCTCATTGATGAGTCTTCGTTGTGCTCTTGATGTCATTTTGACTGGGCACCCACTTCTTGGTAGAGTAGCAACAGTCCCAAAGTGTCTCCATTTGTAGATTGCTTGCCTAACTGTAGACTGGTGAATTTCTAAAGTCTTTGAAATAACATTGTAACCCTTGCCAGCTTTATGTATATCAACAATTCTTGATCGTAGATCCTCTGAAAGCTCTTTTTGGCGAGGCATGGCTCACTTAAGCGTGTTCTTCTTGTGCAGCGCAAACTCCAAAAGTTTGAGGGGTTTTCATGAGTCAAAGGGTACGTTCATACAGTCACTTTTTAGGATTGACTACCGTATTTACTTACTGGCGTGAATCTCAAAATGTCCTGTTCACACACCGGTTTAAAGTTGCAGCTTGTATACTGTCTGTTTGAACGAGCAACCGAACTCAAGCCTGTATGGTATTCGCACGCGTAGCTTGTAACCATAGTGACAGACGTACAGTACACATGAAAGATGGCGTATACTACAGACATTATCGCAATGGATTTAGTGCTATATAGCAAAACTAGGCGCGATTTTATTCGCAAAGAAGTAATAAACAGACACCGACGGCGGCTGAGACTATTTTTTTTACTTTCTACCCTTTTGTTTTTAAACACAGCACTAACGGCTGAGCGCACAATGTGGGTTGCTCCCAGACCGCAAAACTGTTGGGAGCAACTCCGGTGGAAGGAGAGTGACTGGATTGAAAACTTACGCATGACGCACAATTCCTATCTCTGTCTCTGTGATTTGCATTACCTTCATTATCGCTGGACGAGATATCCTCAGAAAATCCTGCCCCCTCCATGGTCGAATCAAAAGTGTATTCAGGGCAACAACCTGGGTTATCCTTAAGAATCTGGTCGAGTTCTGAGAAATATTTAAAAGTCTCCTTCCTCTTCCAGATCGCTTGTTGTTATCCACAACTTTCTTTTACTCCGTTTTCAAGGACTTGATTTTCACTCGACATTCTACAGCACTTCTGATAACTCCCGCTGCTTTCATTCTCTCAGAAATTATCTGAAAAACTCTTTTGTTTCTTTTTGTCCCAGACAATTTTTTAATACCCTCCTCTGCCCATACACTTAATAAAAGTTTTATCTCTGTGTCAGACCACACGACGCCTGTATCTGCCATGTTGTTTATCACTGTCACTACAGATTCACTCACTACAACCAGTCATTAATGGTCACATGACGTGACAGACAAGCGGTGCATTCCAAACGGGATATATCGCCCTCCCAAGGGGCCCCTCGGAAAAGGGGACACCATACAAAACGTCACTCCAAATAAATAGAAAATGATGTTGTTTTTATTGCTCCTTTTGCTAAGTGAATTTTAAACGGACACATTAGGAGATACAATTGCGTTTTTCCCTCTACAGTTTACACAAAGAGATTTACTCTTCGAAGGTAGGATATAGGGATGATCACTTCGGAATGGAACGCTGGGATAGTTGTCCAGTCCAGGGCTTCTCTGCAAATGCGGTTGTGAGTCCCGAAAATTTAAAGGTGCGAGTTCGGTTATAGAATACGGTTGTCACACCCGTAAATAACCGAATTGCGTGTGAACACAACCGTATTAAGAACTCAAATACAGGACTGACAACCGTATTCTGGTGCTGTATGAACGTAGCTAAAGTAGCTGTAGTCCACACCTCCAAACTGATTATCTTAACCAGACTCCAGGTGTGCTAAAACCTGACTCCAATTAGCTTTTTTGAGGTCATTAACTCAAGGGTTCACATACTTTTTCCACAAGCACTACAAGGTTTTTTTGGTTGTTCTCAATAAAGACACGAAAGTAGAGCTGCACGATTCTGGATAAATTGAGAATCCCGATTCTTTTGTTTCAAATAGAGATTGCGATTCTTTTACGATTCTGAATGATGACTAAAAGTAATACATAATTTACTAGAGGTTCTGACAAAAAAAATTTATTTAGGTATGTAATACGTAGGACTTTGCTTCAAAATTATTACATATTTTATGGTTAACCTACAGTAGTTATAGTGAGAAATTTTTAACCACAAATTCCATTAAGTAAACTAAAGTGTTTTTTTTACTTTAAATGCAAAAGTTTAACTTCCTAAAAAGTATTAATACATTGAATTAACGTGTATATGAAATATTTCTCAGTAAAAAAATTCATAAGGTGACACTTGCAATTAAAGGTCTTGTCTTTAAAGAAAGACACTACTGATAAACATAACAACGCAGTATTCTCACCTGTAAACCGTTTAAAATAACTTTGGCAACTTGATGAAAAGCTCTAATAGCGCAGCTTCTCTATTAGCGTAAAGTGATAAGTGCCACACACTCTGATGACGTGTTTACCGCAATGACGGATATAAACGCGCACCCGGATTTGTCAGCGGTACAAACTGTGCAATCGATAGTTTCGTTTCTAACCTGTCTAGTTAAGATGTGAAGCATATTCAGAACAATGTAAGAAAGACACTCACCAGTGCAGTTTTGTTGTCAGGCTGTATTTACTTTATATGTTGGTCTGTTGTTTGGTGTGAGATTAATTTGGGCAGCGTAGGAGCTTGTAAACGCGTCTCATGCGTGTGAGTTGGCAACTCTCTGCTTTAATCCCAATACTTCTGTGATCATTGGACACAGAAATAATGATAGTGTGTGGTTGAAAATACTGTTTGTGACGTCGCTACATACCTTATGATAATAATGCTATCTCTGCTTCTGCGGCAGCACCAGCACATATTGAAGCGTTATGATTTTAGTCCGAGGTAAATTAGACACGAGAATCATTGATTTTCATTAATGAGATCGCGTGGGTGTTTGAATCGAGATCGCGATCTTTAACGGTTAATCGTGCAGCTCTACATGAAAGATCAAAAAAAGGTTGTGTTATTATTTTAGACACATTTTATTTGTCAATACCCTTGACTTAGATGAAGATCAGATCACATTTTATGACAAATTTATTCAGAAAACCATGAAATTCCAAAAGGTTCACATACTTTTTCTTGCCACTGTATTTGTGTGGGACAAATCATCGAGTCGTATTCATGAAACATTTAATTAAAATCTGTGTAGTTTTATGACAAATGTATTATTTTTTTATATGTGCCCTATCCAATTGAAAATAGCATGTCAAGATTTTTGGGTGGCATATTATTTCCAGTGGATTTCAGAAGTATGGATCTGTGCATGCATGCTTTTAAACCTCTATCCTTCGATTTTATTAAAAATGTCCCAATATTAACCTTCTTAAAACCATATACTTTAGAATCATCTTCACCATGCAAACTAAAATTCAACCTGTATCTACAAAAGGACAGTTCACCCAAAAATAAAAATGCATTCATCGTTTTCTCACCCTCATGTCATTCCAAACCTGTATGACTTTCTTTCTTTTGCGAAACACAGAAGAAGATGAAGAATGTTGGTAAGCAAATAACACTGGTCTCTATTGACTTTCATTGTATAGACACAAAACCATTTCTCAAACCACTTTCTCAAAATATCTTCGGTGTTCCACAAAAGAAAGAGCCATATACAGGTTTTCACATGAGGATGAATAAATTACAGAATTTTATTTTTGAGTGAACTATCCCTTTAATATAGCTACAAGCGTAAATAAAATGTGTAAATCTCTGGTTAAAACTGACTAATTCTGTATATGCGTTTCTGTTTTCTAAACATTGTTGTATTATCCTGAAATAAAACATGACATGTCTAAATGGTCAGTATCCTTAAGGGTCTGCAATAAGGATCCTTCATCTTAATGTTGTATTTCAGCTCATGTTCTGCAGTGCGCCTCTCTCTGAAATCTTTTCTAATTTGATCAATGCAGCTCTTAGTGCTGCCAGTAAAGCAGATTACTACATTCTTTATCAGGAAAATGGGGGAGGGTAGGAGATATCCAGCCCCACCCAGTTCCGTTTTATTTCTAAACACTGCACTCGGCTAACCAACTGCTGGAACCACACCAGGCAGAGAAGTAAATTACATGTCTAAATGTTAATATGTTTCAGATTATGAGATCTTAATGTTTACTCTATGTAACTGAAACTCATGAAGCTGCATTTCCGGAATTGATCCCGGGTTTTGTAGAGTAGATTTATCTTAACAATCTTACGAAGTTTCCTGGAAGCATTTCCTGGGAGCATTTTAGACAGAAGACACGCAAGCGCGAGTCCAGCATGTAAAGGTGGGTTAGCTTGGCAAACACTTAAAAATGAGCAGGAGAGAAAAACATCAGAGAAAAAAAACAGGCCGATTCTTTCATACTGCACATGCACAACCTTCTCATAGCATCAGGTCGATAACATAATAAAGGAAGAAAAACAGGAACAAGAGCACAGAGATAACATATACATTTCCAAAATAATTCACATTAGCATATATACACTTCACTATAATCTCTAAGCTTGTGTTGACATTTTACAGTTTTACAGATTTCAGGAATGACTACACTCCTACATATTCTATGTTTTTATCAAAATATGCTTTATTCGTTTTTTAGCCAATGAAGCGGAGCTTTGTGTTTACCCTGTATTGCTTACTCTGTTTACCTTTCCAAACACTGGCCCTGGATGTCAGTCCTCACTGAACTGAATTATGAAATGTTTACGTGTTAGAACAGGGTTGGGTTGTAATATATTGGAAGTAATATTTGTTTATAAAGTGTGTAGGTGTCTGATAAATGACTATATTACTAAGTGCACGTTTGAAAGTGTGCTAAACAACCCCACAGACATGACATCAAACAGCCTCCTATCTTTTAAACCTAATTTATTGTGTTTTTATATAAAACAGGGTATGGACAGCAGCAATACACCTTTACTGAAACAAGATTGATTTTAAAGTGATAGTTCACCCAAAAGTGACAAATTCTGTTATCATTCACTCAGCCTCATGTCATTTCATACCTGTATAAATTACTTTGTTCTGATGAACACAGAGAAAGATATTTGGAAGAATGTTAGCAATTTTCAATTCGGTGACATCATTGACTGCCATAGAAGGACAAATTAAATTGTAGTCAAAGGTGCCATAGAACTCTTTGTTTTCCTAAATTCTTCAAAATACCTCACTTTGTGTTCAACAGAACGAAAAAAGGTACAATATTTTTTTCCTACTATGGTAGTGGATGATGTCACGGAACTGAAAATGGCTAACATTCTTACAAATATCTTTCTTTGTGTTTAGCAGAACAAAGGAATTTATATAGGTTTGAAACAACCTAAGGGTGAGTGAATGATGATAGAATTTTCATTTTTGAGTGAACTGGCCCTTTAACTCTTTTTAAAATAAAAATAAAATGAACTAGTAAGTATTGTCAGAAGGATTATAGGGAATGTTGTCCTTGCCTATGTGATGAGACTGTAATTTTATCATGGACCCCATGAATTCTAATGGTGGCTCTGTGCAGACCAATTCAGAGCTTGTTATAAAAGTCCAGAAAAAGCAACGGGAAAACATTTAGAATACGATCTTAACTACACAATAGTACACGTGAATTTGATTGAAAGTCATGAATGGACATGCTTACTTCTGTATGTCGGTGATAAGCCACCATGCCCAGGCCCAGCCTCCCACTGTATAGCTCTTCTCATCTGAGCCACAGCAGCCACCTAAAGTAAACACAAGACATGTTAAGTACACATTCACATTCCACACTTAAAATCACTTTCAAACTCAAAATGGTTTGTGTCAGGTGAAACATACTGCATTCATAACATTATTTCAATCAAATTACATTCCGCATTTATACAATTCTTTAGCCCACAGTATGAGTGGCACAGATATGTAGGGCTGTACAGTATGGCTACCACTCACAGAAAAACCCATATTTACCAGACTGGTTTAAGACATGAACAACAACCTGTTAATTACCACAAGCACTGAAAATCAGCGGAAAGCCCCAGGTTGGCAAGGCAGTTCAGGTCAATAATCAACCAGAACTGCTGCTCTAAACAAAACAGCTTGTGTTGAAATCCACTGAATGCTTTACTAAAAGCACAAAAACGGATTTACCATCCTGCCACTGAAGTGTGACTAGTGCACTGGATACCATTTACTGAACATCAAAACCATCATTTATACTGTGGTTAATAGATCTGGTTATAACAGCAGGGTAAACAAACACAACCACAACTGGGTAAAATGACAAATAAAAATATTTACAAACAATACAACTTGGACAAGTATATGATTTTGTATACATCTTTCCCCAAGGCAAACACATGCTATGCGCAACAAATTATTTTCATTATGGACAAGTCGTCGGTTGGAGTTTTGGCTGTGATTTGGTTAAGAAATCTGTCTGCTACAGGGTAAGCAAGCAGTATTACAGAAAGGGACATACAAAAAAATACCCTTACATTTTTTAAGACATGGAAGAAAGAAATGTTTCTCATATTCTGAACCGTTTTAGTCTGAAGGTGTATGCTTAAATGTTTAAAAATAGTTTTATGGAAAAACATAATTGTGCCAACATATTACTCTTTTATTACTAAGATGTTATTTAATAAAAAACACATCACAAATAGATAACTTGGACCGAATTACAAATATTTACCAATAAAACACCAGAATAGATGGGATCTCTAATGCCGTTTAAAAAGCATCTCAGGGTGACACCTCAAGAAGCTGGATCATAAAATGAGAACATTTCTACAAAATCTATGCAAAGTGTGACTACACTGAAAATAAAATATAACATGTTTTTTTTTGTTATAACAAAAATGAGGAAAAATATTAATCAAGAATAGGTAAGTGATCACAAACGTTTAAATCTAGGTCAAGTGGATATAATCTAGCATCTAATACAAGCAGCTGCCAATGTTATAAAATTAGTCTGGATTCCTAGAGTGTTTACCATGCAATGTTTTATAAACAGAAGCACACTGGCTTTTTCAGAGGTATGTAAAGTATGACAGGAACCTCCTCCTAAAATGTTACTATATAGGTCTGTTCCCTGACTAGTCAAGAGTGTATCTCTGTGTAGTTGTGGTAAATTATACCACACGTCTCTGAGCAACGCGCCAACATTCAAGAAACAAAACATATAAGAAATACACATGAATATTATATTAGATAAATACGTTTAAGACATGTATTTAAGCATGTCATGTATGCTGAAATTAGAGTTTAACCAGATTATCTGATGTCAGATATCAGCACACCCGGACAAATGCACAGTTTTAGAGGAAATCTGTGACATTTTGAAGCATTTGCACCGAGGTTATGGTATGGTGTAATAATCAAGTTCCACTCAAACTTGGATTATATAGACCTTCACAAGTCTTTAAATATAGCAGAAAACTGCTAAACTTGCTGTACACTTATACAGGGGCGTTATTTGCTGTCCTCAGCTGTTGTTTCAATAATTTGCACAGTTGGGGCTAGTTCAATCAAGTGAATGACAGATGGTTTCCGTCATGTGACTTCAATTCACAAAAGGTGACCAACGTGAAAGCAACATTCAGGCAAGTTATGCCAATATGTTTATATTACATTTAAGTATTTGTACTACAAATATTCTGTAGTCTACAAATAAATTATTTCTATACATTGTACCACACGGTGAATATGACGACACTAAAACAAACCAATAAACCATGCTTCTAAACACCTAACGTTACGTCACAAAATCAATAAACATTCCACAGACATAGATTTCAAAATTGGTTAAAATAACACAAGATTTAATATAATAGTGTAAACAGATTATACATCGTTTTTACTATGCCGTGCCAGACTACAACGCATTCAACGCACGCCACACGCAAGCAGGGCCGGGCGTCTACTAAATTACACGATCCTCGATTGAAACGCTTGAGAAAATAAGCACGATGTGCGATTAATACGTATTATGCCGTCGAATAAAAAAAACCATGTAACGTAACGGTCACCAAAAACATTTTACAGATGCTACATTTCAGATTGTGAAAGGTTGTTTTGAGGATAAAAGATTAACGTTACCTGACACCACTAAGGCTTCGTTTGGTCCCACCGTGTGGCAGTTTCCCATGTTTTTCTTGCCCGATGCCTTTATAAGTTTTCAAAATGTGAGATTCGCCTTTCTTCTACGTAATTTACGACGTAACAGGTTTATGAAAAGAGTAAGGAAGGCACTTAATGCAGTACAATGTAGACCATAATAACGACTGACTGCTTGCTTTCGTGCACAAATAGTCACCGCCCTTTTAACAATATGACGTGGGTCTGTACTATTCTACACTAGATTCCGTCTTTCCAGTAGAGGGCGGCATAATGTAAATTATATGCTTCATTGCAACAAAATATTCAGATCTATATCCCTCTCTTTTTTCCTCTCTCTCAGTCCATTCAAATAAATAAATTTAGATGAATAATAGATTAATAAGTTTAACATTACGTGTAAAAATCGGTTATGTAAGATATACACACCGGAATGCAACACAAGTTTCTGAACACCAGGGATGTAAATCTCAGTAGTATTCTATAAAAACTCTTCAACATGCAGATAAACTCAAAAATCTTAAGTTATATTTTAACGCTGAGATTTATTTTTTACAATATTAAGTTGAGCCATATTGTAGACAGACGACCTGTTTAGCATTTTAAAGGGTCGGAAACGTTTGACCTGTAGAGGGCACTGGTGCAGCCCAGTGAGTCGAAAACCCCTTAAAAACAAAGGAGGACACTGTACGTAACATTCTCATGACTGGCAGCTCAGAGATATGACCCAGAAAAGTTACAGAAATCTTTGTTGTGGCTTTATTTTGAATAAGAGATAGTAAAAACAATGCTCCAAAAACGTTCCTACTTTTGGTTTACCCTATTAATATACAAAATTATTTTTATAAATATTTTCTTTGTTTTTCTGTCTGTTTTGCCATTGGTTGTGGATTTAACTGTAGATTTAATGTTAAAATTTACATTGATTTTCAAAATGGATACAAACATTCAAATATTAATTTAAATACTATGATTTATGGCTAATGCTTGTTTAATTGTTGAATTTTGACAGTGTAAATTATCTGCCCTGTAGAAATAATTTACATCATTAACATTGTAAATAGTATGACACGTTGTGATAAGACATTTTACTTAAATTGTTCAAACTAAATAACTGATACTTTTATTGATAATAAATTTGTATAACACTGTATTAAAACATTTGTATGAAACTGCATTAAAAAGCTGTTATGTAATAAGCAGGTAAAACTCTTGAGAGTAAGAAGATGGAAGGATAGTTAGTTGCTGATTGCATGGTGCTTTTATCATGGTGTTCTTCATAAAAATATCTAGATTCATATTGTAGGCTGTTCCTTTCACTGGATCCTGAAAAATAAACAATATTTTTGATTTTACATGACATTATATTGTTGAGTCTTTTACGATCCCCTCCAATCAAAACAAACAATTACAACATCCCCTATAAATATATCCTCCATCAATACAGCTCACAAAACCTGTTCATTACATTATAAGCAGAAGTCATAATAAAAAGTCATAATAAGGTAAAACTAACCTTTTTTCAAGCAATTTCCTGATGTAATTCTGAGTGAATTTAGATTCTGGATTTAGGCATTTCTGTTCTGAACCATTCTTTACAGTAACACTGCACAAAACCACCAAAATACTGAGCTGAACAATTATGGACATATTTTTTTTATACTTTTATATTATTTTTTATTGTTATTTTTTATTAGGATATATCAATGTTAAAACATAGTTTATACTTACACAATCTCCTGTTTTTCACAAGAAGGACTTGGTGGTATGATTTCAACTTTCTCAATCTTTCTGGGAAGAACCATGTTTACACCTTTACCAGCACAAAAACACCTGCCCTTCGGAGCTCCAGACTGACCTGGAAGATGGATACCGTATACAGTATATAAAAAGCATAGCTGTAGCACAGAGTGTTGCTTTCAGATTACAAAAATCAGATTGCAAAATTCAGAAATCAACCTCACCTTTCACTTCTAACACAAGGCAGAGGCAGGCTAAAACAATAAAAGCAGTCTTCATTGTGAGTATTGCTTTTGATCTTCTGTTCTCTCCTGCCGAATGCTTGTTTAATGAAGTGTTGCATAGTTGGGTTCAGTTGATGTCTTTTTATACTCTAATAAGGGATTTTACCTCCCTGACTGTTTTTTAGTTTTAGTTTCACTAGTCCAGCACCTGAATTTGCATTGTTTCTGAGAAACACTTTCTGTTAAAAATATTGCAGTCAGGGATGACCTTTCAAAGAATGAGGAAGGAATTATTACACTGGTATTTTCATGCACTAATAGAGCTGTCAGATTTTGACAAACAATTCAATTATTGTGGCCAAAATAATTTACATTAGCGATATTATTGCAATATCTATTCATAAATAAATAAAGCATACATTTATTATATACATTATTTATAAAAGAAGTGATGTTATTAATCAAGCGTAAAACAATTAATCTTTAATTTTACAACACCCCTAATATACCATTATGTTTTTTATTTTTGCATTGAAATTGTTGACTGATTTGTCTGCTTAGAAATGTCGAGGCAGTTACTCTTGATTTTTAAGATGTGCACAGTAAAATCGCCAGTGTTAAAAAAAGTCAAATTAACACTCACAGTGTATATAAAATCCACACTGTCAAAGTGTGGATTATATAAATACTATGAGAGTTAATTTGACCCTCTTTAACACTGGCGATTTTGACGTATGGAAAACATGTATTAAATAGACATTTTTTTATTGTGAAGTTAAAGGCGGGGTGTCCGATTTCCGAATTACGCTTGTTTAGACAAAGTCATGCCGAGTACCAAAGCAACCTTGTAGCCAATCAGCAGTAAGATGCACAGTGCACAGGATGGACATTAGTCGAGCCGAGCGCTGACGAAAGCAAAAGATGGAGGTAGGGGTGTGTCTGTTTTGGTGATTTGAACATCAACAACGGCGAAGAGAAATAGAATAGAATATTTAATAGAATATTATAATAATCAAAACCTGTCACGTTGTCAATAAGAGGAGTGGGAAAGTTTTACAAACCACAACCTGATACACATGCCAGATCTGGATCCTTTCAGAAATATCAGAAGCTCTTACTTCCCCTTAATTTTACATTTTCACATGAAGAATTTGTAGATATTATTTGTAGTAGTAATCTGAAAATGCACAAAAAATTGTTGGAATAAAGGAAGCAATAAAATGAACTATACACACGGTAAACCCGGATAAGATGAGTGTATTAAAAAATTTTGAGGAAACCGATTTAAAAAGGTTAAGTAATGTGTATTTGATATTCGAGTAAAGTGAACTTAAAATGTTCAGCTCATCCAACATATAAAAGGGCATTGCCCTAAATTCTAAGTAGACTGAATTTAAAATAATTAGTAACATCAACTGCTCTGTCAAACTGTGAAATGTAATAAGTTGACATTACAAAAAAATGTCAGTGTTTTAATTTTAAGTTAGTGGAACTCAATAATAATTGTTGTCTGAACTTACTGATCAAGTATAATTAAGTACTGCTGACTCAAAATCATTACTTAAGTTGACTTATTATAATAGTGTTCACTTTACTAAAAAAAATTAGGAAGTGATTAAACTACCATTATGGTGATCAGTGTTTGCTTTAGTTGGGCTCTTGACTCTTGGCTTCTGTTAAGTTAATTTCTCAGTCAGTGTCAGTGCTTGTGTGTGTTTCAGAAATAACACTTGTGCATTGATTAAATAAGAGATCTTTAAAAGATCAGTTTGGAGTAGATTTCACAATATTTCAAATTTTATTTCAAAGTGTAGAAGCTGTTGTAAATAATAATGAGTTTGATCCTTTTCTTACTGATGAAAAAGTTTCAGTTCATAAATGCACAAGGATTGTGTCAAAATATAGAACGATTTATTGACACACTTAGACATCAACACTCCTCATACAAATCTCAACAATGGTGACAATCATCAAACTAATTCAGATAAACAGATCAACCGCAATGCATGCTGGGAATCATGAATGAGTTTTGTACAATGATGTTACCCAGCATGCATTGCAGCATGAAGCTTTCTTTTGTCACCATTGTTGAGTTTCATACACTGATTATTCATGTCTAATTGAATTAACAGTTAAACTTTTTTTAACCATGTTTCTTTTCTCTCTGAGGATATGACAGTCAATCTTACATCGTGTGTCGATCATTGTCCAAGGGGGCAACAAGTACAGTTAACTTATTTTTAATGAGTAGATTGTACTGTTCGGGAATACAGTGCAGCTCCTGACAGTATGCAGAATAAACATGTATTATAAGTCACTATTTAAAAAATGACATTAAGATACTGACATCAAAAACACCCCCTCTACTGACTCACAACACGCATGATTAATGTTCCCTCAAGAAATTCTCATTAATGTTTTGTTTCGGTTTTTCTCTTGACCTTAATTGAAAGAGTCTAAATAAAGTCCCACTTGTTAGAGACAAATGGAGAATTGAGAAATTGTAGAGATTTTGCAAAGGACATGCAAATGTCAAAGTTGATGTTCCCACGTTTAAGGCTTTATTAAAACTTGTTTTGTCTGCAGTTTGGTGGGAAGTTGTTGAATGAGAGAATAAATGGTTTGTGTATATAAGTCACACTAGGCTAAAATGTCCAACGCATTGACTGTTTAGTGTCATATTCTTAATAAACTAGTTTTCTGTGCAGGCATTACATTTGATCCAAGATGAAATGTGTCATGATACGCAAGGCGAGAAGACTCAATTGCAGGGAAAATACAGAATCTTTTAGGTACACACACAGACCACAGTTTAGTTATACAAAGTAGTCCAGGATATTCTTTTAGGCACAAGCACTGACCACAGTTCGCTTCTAGTCCAAGAGAGTCAATACCATTAGAACAGTGACAACGGGACAGCCGATGGGGAGAAGCTCGATCCACCGGAGAGACAAATGTAGCGAAGCAGAGTTAGTTATTCACCACTGGAGGGATGCTTGTCCTGAAGAATCTCTCGGGTCGAGAGGATGGATGCCCAGCCGTAGGACGGCTCAGAACCTCGGTTGAGGAAATCCTGCGCGAGGTAAAATCCTCCGTGGAGCGAGTGGTGCCAGACAGTGGAGAGTGATGCAAGCCGGGATGCCAACGGGAACTGGAGAGATGCAGAGAGATGAAACAGGACAGAACAACTACGGTAAACAGAAATGTAGCAGACCCTTAATTCAAAAATAAATTGAAATGTTTTACTATAACACTATTTACAATAATAATTGAAATATCATAATGGCCCACCTAGAGCTCATGTGTTTATCATTCTGCGTGTTTTCCATACAGTAGCATATGTGAAAATTATATTTGCTTTAATGAATTTAACTCACTTCACAGACACTAAACGCATGCACAAATCATAACTGAAAAGTTAGCATTTCGATTAAAAGCTTTATTTAGCAGTTCTTTGTACATCATAGGGACAATAAAAAGTAGACACAACTACAAATCAAATCCATTTTATTGTCACGTCACCAACAGCACGTGTGCCGTGGTGAGTGAAAAGCTTGGGAGCGTGCCCCAGACAGTGCAGAATACAATTTACACATTTAACAAATAACATACACGTTTAACAAATAACATTATACACATTTAGACATTTTACAAATAACGGTATACTACAAGTACCCAAATGATAAAAAACTGTACATATGACAGATTGTTCAGTGGTCTATTAAAAATGTCATTATAATACAAATCAAATTATTAATAAACCAAGGCCTTTTACAGCTCAGTGTTTCTGGTGAGAAGAATAAATTAACAAGCTTAAGAAGTATTTTAGTATGAGGAGTTAAGACAGTTTGAGTATTCTGGCGCAGTTTATGTTGAGAGTCTCCTACTGTTTGCCCCTGTGAAGACAGGAAACATTTCATTAAATATTTCCCCCGTATTTAATCTTTGCATTTATTTAAAGCATAAGTATACTTGTAAAGCAGATGTGTTCCTACTGTTTTTCAAGAGCCTTCAAGATGATATTTTTTGTGAATTTTGACTCTGGATTCAAGCATTTCCGTCCTGCGCCATTCTTCAGAGTGACACTATAATGGAACAAAAGAAGCAATGAGTTAAATGTGTTACTTAAATTGATTAATTGAAGTTAATTATTGTTGAATAACATTCATGTAGAAAATGTATGGCTGTGTACATTTTTTGCTTACATGATCTCTTGTCTTTCACAAGATGCACTTGGAGGTATGATTTCAACCTTCTTAATGTTCTTTACTAAAACTATGTTTGCTCCTTTATCAGCACAAAGACATCTGCCCCTGGACCTGTCCTGCCCTGCAAGAGAGATGTCATGACTGTCATAACTGCATATTTTATATTAGTTTTACTATTAGTTGTCAAATCATAAACAAATCTGCTGATAAAGAATGAAGGTATTTTGATTATCTTGGTCTCTTAAAGATCAAACTTACCGTTCACTCCTAAAGCAATCAGACAGGCTAGAAGAACAAAAGCTGTGACGGTCCTCATGGTCTTTTTGGTTTTGATGTCCTTTCTTTGCTTCTGGTATGTGGATCAGTGAGATTATGAATGAAGGTGTTTACAAGCTCTTAAATACTCTAGATCTGGGGTTTCCCCTTTCTGAGCCATTTCTCAGCAACACTAGCTTCTGTTTTTTGTTATTATTTCTCGGAAATGCTTTCTTTAAACTTAGTGAGGAAGCACATACTAATTATTAAAGTTACAAACAATATTTAAGGTGTGTTAAGAGTGGCAGGCAGAACCCAGACAACGATTTGATAGATTTTATTAAACAACAAGAAACAGGAGCTTGACAAAATACAAATAAACAGACTAGAAAAGACTTGACTGATTAGACTTCACAGGAACCTTCTGAACACGACGTGATCCATATACATACAAAACGAACCGGCACGAGACACAAGGGAATTAAATATGGGAAAAATCAGGAGGGCAACAGGTGAGGGGCATGAACCAATGACAAGATAATTAATGAGGAAATGAGGGGGCGGGGCCAAGAGATGGGACAGGAGAGCACATGGCACACCAAAACAAACCATGTTGCTTCCATACAAAACACAAGGGACTGTCATTATCCTGACACAAGACTAGAAAAGCATGAATGTGAGAGGCAGGATCGTGACACACTGGAGTGGAAGAACTTGTCTGATGAGTCCCGTTTCCTTTAACATCACGTAGACGGTATGTATGTGATGTTCAGTTTACCTGGGAAAGTAATTGCATCCAGATGCACTGTGGGACGATGACAAGCAGGTGAACAGATTGTGATGTTCTGGCCAATGTTCTGCTGCATGGGAAACCCAGGACAGGACATTTGAAATTTGACCCGTAATACCCGCTTAAACATTGTTGCAGACCAGGTATTCATGACAATGGGTTTACCTGGAAGTGGACTCTTTCAGTAATATAACAAATTACAAATCAGGGCATAGGACAGAACTATTTGTACCACTAAAAGCTTTAGTTTGCAGGTTATTTTCAGTGTAGGTATAATAATGATTAAAATTTTATAAAGATGAAATTTAATGATTAAATAGAGTTCTGATGTATAAGAAGGAAATGATCATGTAGTCTTCGCCAGACAAAACTTTTCATTTCATTGTGATACAATTTTCACTTCCTCTTTACTTCATACAGGATCTGTTGTTGTGAAAATGAATCTGAAACAAAAAACAAATCTGAAAGGTAAATGTTCTTGAGAAGTCTGAAAATGCCGCTATATTAAGCAGTGAAACTGTGTGCAGATTAAGCAATGTAATATACACATTACATACAATAAAATATAATATACAATTTTAATAGTGTGGTGATTTTGGTATGCTCCCAAAAAGATGTCTCTTGATTAAAGAATGGATCAGTTCATTTTAAAGGCATGGCTGACATTTTTCAAATACACAATATTCGTATTTAATGCACACATAGTACACAAACATATGCAGTTGTGATATCAACAGGAGAAAAATGACCCACCCAAACAGTGAGTGTGAGAATGTAATACTGTAATTATTCTAAGTTTTGTCTCTAAATATTCTCTAAACTTTTCATGCATTTTTGTAATGTGTATGTAATCCCCCCCCCCAAAAGGCAGGAAACAAATTTAAATGCTTAAATGAAATCAAAACACTGAAGATACTTCAAACTACTATTATTTGGAGAATAACCACATACACACATGCATACAAAGTACACAAAAGAAGAACCAAAAAGGAACTGCCCTAAACTGGGAATATAGACTAATTATAAACCAGTCTCAAGTTTTATCAAAACTTGTTTTGACTGCAGTTTGGTGGGAAGTTGTTACATGAGATAAATGTTTTGTCTGTGTATGCAGTTCACACTTTTAAGGTGGTGAAAAATGTAAGAGAAGAAGAACCACCAACCACCCACTGGCCCAATGGCGGAGTCGAAGTGGCATGGCGAAGGCGCTCTGGGTTGTTATTGTTAACGTTATTTTAACATTGCGTAATTTTATCTGACTCCAAAAGATAAGAGGAAAACCTTGTTGTATGATATTATTTGTATTTGATTATTATGCGTGATAATAATCATGCAATTTGGGTCAATGTTTGATTCTTCTTCCTTATTCTAAATTACACTCGTTCACCCGATTCTCCGTGTCACTTAGAGTCTCGCGCCGGCCATTACACACAGATCTCACGGTCACAAACTCGCCAGTCTTGGTCACTGCCAGAGGTTCTATGACTAGTTATGCTCAGGTGGCCATCTCCAACCAGCTCTTCTTGAAACATTATTTGATCTAGTCCCCTTAGACTATTGACAACTTAATTAAAGTAATGATTATTTCCAACCAGAGGTCATGACCACTCCATAGAGATAAATAGACCAATCTTACTTCCTCTGACGGTAGCTTTATATAATCATGCCATAGTTTCCTATGTACACTTAGTTAGAATAATATTACAATAACCAGAGGTTTGAGACTTAGCATATTTAGATTGCTCAGACAACATTTGTGTTGTTCTAAACGGAAACGTTAGCCCCTACGGTCTAAGTACACTTAAACTAATGCCACGTAGTTAGCCGGAGCTCTAAAATCTCAGCTGGCATGCCCCAATGCTCCACCTAATACAGGATTTTAGTCCGTCACTAACCTGAATGTAGATTTGCGGTAACAAAGGATATAGTGTGATCTGCTAAAGTGAATAAACTCAGAATAATGCAGAACAAATTCAAACATGACAATTTATTAGTCGGGTAAATGTTTCTTGCCAATTACAAATCAATTCAGAGAATACAAAAACAAAACATCAAATCCTCAAAGATTAGTCTATGAGTCTAAGATGCATACCTGACAGTAGAAAAAGATGCGATCTGAAGAAACACAGTGCTATGTGTCTAAAGGCACACACAGCACCATGGGGTTCATTTTAAATCCTATTCGCACAGGATTAGTATTATCTGGGGACCTCTGGTCATTTGTAATAATCGCAGAGATTGTCTGTGATCTTAATCCCGTGCGAAAGGGCCATGTCTGTAATTTGTCAAGTAAACCCCCCCCCACAAATTACCTACCATATTTTGACGAACACCGAGGTCCTGTGATAATATTAGTCCAGTGCGAATCGGCATAAATGCGATTTGAAATTTTGAACAAGATTTGGCGGGATCGTATCTCATTTTTTCAAGGTTTCTGTGCGCCTTTTCAGTCATCTTTCGCAAAGAATGGAAGCTGCGTTGGAGTGTTTTCACAGTATTTTGGGTGCTGGGTTATGTCGCTACATACCAGACAACAATAATACTGGCAGAGAGAAAATATTCACTGTAAAAAAACATGACAGGATCAGAAGAGCGAAACAAAAAAGAAGGAATATATGGAAATGGATGACATGCATGGCAGCATGCGGTAAGGAACATTCTTCTGTTTACATACAACACCTACAACGACAAGACTTTCAAGTAGGGTTGTCAACGGTAACGCGTTAACGCATGCGATTAATTATTTCAAATTAACGCGTGAAAAATATTTAACGCAATTAACGCAGCATCCGTTTGTTTTGACATCCTTTGTCTAGCGTTATATTATGTAATCACGCTCTTATTCGCGCGATTTGAAACAGTTGCTTTGACATGTTCAATGAAGATAGACAGCTTCTAAACTGTGGGACGCGGCAAAACGCAACGCGAGGTCCAGTCTGGTGTGTACAGTAGAGCTGTAATCGGGCCTTAAAAGTTAGGCCCGACAGTGCCCGAGCCCGACAAGTACATTTTGATTGACAGCTTTTTAAAAGCCCGAACCCGTTTACAGCCCGACTTTAGGCTATTCAAATGTGCGCACGCGCACAGCTTTTTGTCAAGAATGAGTCATTTATACATGTTTTAACATAATTTATTAATGACTAACGTAGGCTATAGGCCACTTGGATGTTGGAACAAAGAAATAAATAAGTCCTCTGTAACATCGTAACATCTCACATATCCCACTGGCTCATTATTCTCATTATGCACATGGTCAAAACTTTTCCACACCTCAGACTTTGCTTTAGTTGCTGGTGCAACCAAAACGTAATCGCCAGAGGCAAGCCTCCGTTTCACCTCCTCAGCCAACCCGTTCTAACTCCCGACTCGTCACATATTTACGCTCGGTCAGCGCCCCACGGCGTCACATTTGAACGCGCAGAGTACCCTTTGGCGTTGTTTTTCGACAAACAGGGAACTGCGTTGCTGTTTTCTAAATGCTCCAGACCGAGATGCGTGCAATTCTTAGCATTTCATAATTATTTATGGTTTTAATATTTTGTAGCACCTAACCCCAACCTCACCCTAAACCTAACCCTAACCACTTCTCAGCCATATAAAACACAACACGCGAATAAAAGCACAGGTATTTATTACACAAACTGACCAAAAGCATTACAAAATAAAACAAACAACTTGTTTCGCATACCTTTTTGCACCAAAGCCTCACGATAACATTACAATGGAGATGCCGTGCGTGTCCGTGAATACACGAACTCGGCTGAGGCTCCCATTCAAAAGATAAACCGGAACAGCTAGGTGCAGTCGGTTGCGGGAGCCAATACCGTTTCACGTTCAAAGCCAACGAAATGACGCGATCGGACACGAGCCACGGGAAAGCCAATGGCATCGAAGCTGACGTAACTTCCTCTGGCGGCAATATTTGAACGTCGTTCTTCACTGGATTTGAGATTTACGGTGGACGGTGATCGCTTTCGCATCTGTTCCTCAACGATACAAATCGATCGTTTCGCGTTGGTACCCTTGAAATATCTGTATTTTTGAACGACATTGTGACTGCTTGTATTATGTGTTTTATATTACGATAAATAAACTGTTTTAAACATTCAATAAACATTACTTGCTCAAACGGTCTGTGTCATGTAAATGCAATTATCCTGGCCATTAAACTTAAATTAAACCCCGAAACATCATCATTGCAAATTATATCTAATATACATTTTCATAATGACGGTGAAATTCGCGTGCCCTTAACGTCGAAAAACTACGTCAAAGGAGTACCCTGCGCGTTCAAAAGTGACGCCGAAGGGCGCTGACCGAGTCGGGAGTGAGAATGTGTTGCAACCCTCAGCATCCATTTTTGCTTCTTTGTCGCGCTAATCGGAACGCATCACATGACCGCTCATTTACCGCGCAAGCCCGAGCCCGTGTAAAATGATAGAAATTAAGCCCGAACCCGTCGGGTTCGGGCAAAGATCTTCAGCTCTAGTAACGGGCAAAAGGCTGCGTCGGTGAATCTCTGTCAGACAGCGCATCCGTGTTAAGTAGAGGTGGGCGGATCGATCTAAATATCGATAGTATCGATGCCAACACTGGTATTGGTATCAGATCGATACAATTGTAATTGAATCGATATTTTAATTTAAATATCTCACCTCTACGTTCATTATACTTTGCTCGTGTCTTCTACTTCTACAATCCTGAGCAAACGCTGCTTTCACATCCTGGCCCACTTTGCTACTCCTCCCCTCCTGCTGCGATTCGTTGTTGTGTCGTCACGTGACTCACTGACACAACGCGCCGAGGAGCAGCGAACTGAGTGAGCGAAGCTGATAGCACATTGAATGAGAGATCAGGATGGCCGAGAGGAAGAGAAGCGTTGTGACTTCAATACATTAATAAAAAATATTGTCTAAAGAATTGATCATTCATTCACCTGAGAAACAATGACATACTGCTCTCCCCTACACAAAAGTATTTTTTTTAAGTAAAAAGTATCGTATTGGTATTGGTATCGGCAATACTGACCCTATATGTATTTGGTATCGGATCGATACCAAATTTTGCAGTATCGCCCACCACTAGTGTTAAGATCTCTTTCGTGCCATGTTAAGAAAGAGGGAAGCGCCTTCACGTAATTTCCGGGAGATAAGTCAGTAAATTCGAGTAAAATCACAGAGTTCACTTATCCAGTGCGAATGCGCAACATGATCACAGACAATCTCTGCAATTATTACAAATGACCAGAGGTCCCCAGATAATACTAATCCTGTGCGAATAGGGCTTTAGTAAGCATTCCCCAGAACATTTAACCAGCTTCCCTTAAACACCCAGACCAAAATACCCTTCCTCCACACAACAACAATTTACATTGAGAAGGACTCTGTCCTGGATCTGATCAGGCCACAAATGGGCATTTACATGAAGACACACACTCAACAGTGAGCAGAATATATTTAAACCCTCAAACCCATGTTATGATCTGCTCTACTGCTGTGGAAATGAGATCATTGTACCAATCGCACCGAGACATTTCAAATGATACCAAATATGCATATGAAGATTCTTTGTTCATATAAGATGTGGTATTTGTCAAATCCAGTTCATTGGTGAGCTTTGAAGTGCTGGGTTTAGTTGGAGAGAAGGAGGAAAGGGGGAGAAGAGAACAGATGTAAAGGCGTGAGTTGGTAATCATCATTCATTGTTGTATGCTGTCTGAGACGGAGATGCAAACCCTGTGGGGAGTTCATTGTATTGGATAAAGTTCTGTGATTCTCAGGATGGGGTGCCCTTTTGGTGTGGACACCTTGGCACCAGCCTTACACACTCTAATGCAGTGACAGTTTAGTGTCATATTCTTAATACATTTCTGGCATCGATTTGGTCCAAGATTAAATGTAACTGACACCCTTTTTTTGTGAAAACAGTTTTTTTTTGGTCTGTTCTGTGTGTGTGTGTGTGTTGAAGAAAATTGTGTATATACAAATGGGAGAAAAAACAAAGTGGATCATACCAATCCACCCTATCACCATGACAATCTCACAGCCAATCAGCATTAGGGGGCGTGTCCGCTCATGATGCCTAGGAAGCTGTGTACACACCACCAGCAACTATGTCACTAGTCTCTTGCAACAAGGCCATTAGAAGGTGTTTCTAGCTTTGGTTGCTCTAGTAACAGTTATAAACAAACCCTGCAGTAACTGACGAAAGACGAATGATGTGAGCTCCGCTGTTGTACTCCTAATAGTCGCTCATCATTTGCATAAAGTTGAACAATTTCCAACTTTGTTGCGTCGCTAGACACGGCCACTTCCTGTCACCAATGGTCACTCTCGCTCGTGTCGGCGGATGTCTCTAAGCTACTATTGTAATGAATGAGACTGTCGCTGCCAGTCGCTGGTGGTGTGAACGGGGTGGGAAAGAGAGAGCCATCGCAACAGGCAGTTTCTAAAAAAGTGTAGAAAAAGCGATGTCTGATTTATTAAATAAAGTAAAGGGTCCAAGGATGTAAATGTGTAAAAAGAAGGTTAAAATTTAGGTAGAAACTAGGACCCGCTTTAATATTTGCCTAGATGCGTTAGGACCTGCGATACTATGGGGAAGGCTTTCCAGAAAAGAGATGTTGGAGAGCAAGACTGTCTAAAAACCACCCCGGAGGTTGCTTTGAATCATTTGCATTATTATTTTGCGTGGTCTCAGATATAATAAAGACATGCCCATTTTATGCTTATGTAGCACATTCTTATTTAGAGAGTGGAGCAATGGAGGGAGGGTCATTGTTTGGTCATCGATTTCAGATATCAACAGCAGATTTCAGAAATTATTTGGGGCACCTTTAAAGGTCCAGTGTGCCTTTCGCTCACTCCTGAGTTCTGAAGTCCACTTCTGTGTGCCTGAACAAACACTAAAAAAATAGTGTAGACTCAACAAAAAAATTAACATTTTGTATCAATATTTTTGAGTTGCGACAACTTCTAACAAAATTAAGTTCATCCAACAAACTACATTGGGTCAGACAGATTACTTTTTTTTCTCTTATAGATGAAATGTATTTAAGTAACACAAACTTAAAAATTATTGCTGATTATTGAAATTAAGTTGTTCCAACTTATGTTTTGAAAACGGTTTTGATTTCAATAGCCAATAACAGCTGGGGGGACTGGTTTTGTTAATCACTGCACAATCCCTAAAGCACAGGTTTTATCAGCTGGCAATTTTCAATACACATTTGTGATCCACGTGAAAGCCCAGCTATAAAGTCATTCATTTGTGATATTAGTCATTCATTATTTCTACATAAACCCACCCTGCAAAAAAAAAAAAAGTATTACATAAATTCAAGTGGTTTCCATTAAAATACCATTATGAACGACACATTTACAAAGAAATAAATTAGAAAATTAAAAAAAAAAGTCCTGGGCATTAATGGGTGTTCTATTGATTCCCATCTGCATTATTGTGTTTTGGGCAGGGTTCTATTATTTTTTCAGCAGTGCAACTGTTACGTTGCAGCAAGGAAAGACCGAGCGGATCCATATGCAGTTGTGGTTTTTAATATAATCCATAGGGTAATCACAAAACATCCAAAAGTAAACTAGACAGACACCAACATAACATTAACAACAATTGACACTAGACGTGGCAGGCAGGGCTGGAAGCGGTCTCTGGAGCGGCAGCAATCCCGTCAATGGCCTCCGGAACGGAAGAGCAGTGCACAGACCAGACACACCCCAATGCAGCAACCACCACCAGCAGAGCAGACTCATAAGGAAGAACTTCAGGACCAGCTACCTCCGGCACCACTGGACTCTGGACCCTGGGGGCAGAACAGACATCAGATGGGCGTCTGACAGGCTTGAAACCAGACACCTGGACCTTGAACCAGCCATCTTGCGAGCGGGCTCTGGACTGGCGGCCACCTTGCGAGCGGGCTCTGGACTGGCGGCCACCTTGCTGATCGGGCTGGCAACCATCAGCGTGGGAACTGCAGGCTTACTACCCCCCAAAAAAATGTATTTAGGGGCAGCGTCCTCAATCTGGCCAACAGTAAAGAGAGAGCCACATGATAAAAGAACATAGTCCATAACTTGTGCCAAGGACCCTCGAGGACAGTAACGGTTGATTGTGTGTTTGTACTGATCATGTAAACCAGTGGTCACCAACCCTGTTCCTGGAGATCAACCTTCCTGCAGACTGCAGCTCCAACCCTGCATCAGCACACCTGTCTGTAATTATCAAGCAAACCTGAACACCTTGATTAGATAATTCAGGTGTGTTTGATTGGGGTTAGAGCTGAAATCTTTAGGACGGTCGATCTCCAGGAGCAGGGTTGGTGACCACTGATGTAGACTATCAAAAAATAGTTATATTAGCACACTGTCTGGATATTTAGAAAAATAGGCAATGTCCAAGAAAGTCTTCACATGGTCCTCGAGGGAATTATTTCCTTGGCTGAGACGGGCCAAACGGACTGCTGGATCCATAGTTGGTTGATTGTTCTGTTACATTGCAGCAAGGGAAGACAGAGAGCAGATCCATATGCAGTTTTGGTTTTTAATATAGTCCATAGAATAATCACAAAACATCCAAAAGTAAACTAGACAGACACCAATATAACATTAACAACAATTAACACTAGACAAAGGAAACACTGGGGTATATATACACAAACTAAAGAGGGCTAACAGGACACACCTGAGACCTGTTTCAATAAGGAGGTTCAACCAACTCTAGGTTAAACCTTGAACTCAGAGTTGGTTTATTTAGAAATTAGAAACTTTGAGTTTTTGGTTTCAGAACAGCTGATTTGAGTTAGTTCAATTTACTCTGGGTAGGCTTACCCTGGGTTAAGCGCGTGCACCACGACTATAAAAAGCCATCATCAATGGAGCTCCGATATTACGATTCACCATGGCAACGGCACCCAAAAAAGCAACATGGTGGCAGAAAGCACTTGAGAGTGAGGCACACTTTCCGCTCTGCGTAAAGTGGGTTTGCTGATGTCCTGAAAATGACTTAAGTTTAAATTAATAAATGTACCAACAAACAAACAAATTAATCATTAAATGAATGAAACAACAAATAAAACAGAAATAATAAAAAAATCGTATGTTCTCACTCGCCATGAGTGCTCTAGTTACACGAGTAAGACGTTATGGTGTATAGGACACCTGTAGGGCGTCAGACTATCGTGCAAAATTAGACCGATCACTGGTTCGAACCCTGCTCTGAGCAGATTTCAGTTGGAATGGCTGCACGTCAAAATTACCTTTTTATTGCTTCATTTCTGCATGTATGTCTGTATTTCTTTATTTCTTTATCACTTTATTAAGTCATTTCTCATCGTCCATAGAAAATTATGCTCTGATGTAATACACGTACGGTGGCTGATATTATTGATGTAAGGATGGATGAAATATATTTTGATATATCTAATTCACTGTAAAGAAAAATGGTACAGTTTTAATAAAAATGCACAGGGAAATGACAAAATTGCTCTCCTGAAATCAAAGTACATCCCAATGAATGAATCCAGCCTCTTCATGAATCCTCTATAAAAGCACATATGACATATAAGTCACTGAGATGGTCTCTATGTGATCAAAATGTGTGCTATGAATGACTGTATTAATGAATGAATGAATGAGTTACACCACTTGTGCTTTAAAAGGGGGAGGAGATCGAAAGAAACTCTGGGTTTACCAAAGAAAACCTGCTCCCGACCAGGTTAGGTTCACAGAGTAAGTTACTATGGCTACTGACTCTGAGTATAAGTTACCTCTCCTTTAGAAACGGGCTTGTGTTACCCCGCTTTCTCGGGTTTGACGCACCTCACATTCTGAAACGGAAAACCCAGAGTTTCCCTCATTTCAGGGTTGATATACTCAGAGTTTTCACTAAACCTAATTTCTGAAACGGGCCTCTGGGAGACAATCAACAGGGAACCAAGGCACAAAATAAGTACAAATGACTACAAAACAGGACAGGAAACAGGAACTCAAAAGAAACAAACTAAAAGTCCAAACTACCAGGGAAAACACAGACAGGATCATGACAGCAACCAACATAATGTAAAGAATATCCTGTGAAAGATGATCTTTCAAGGGTGCGATGACCAATTTCTTCCATAATAGCCTAACTTTCAATATTCTGTGAAGACTTGAAACGGGTCAGATACGTTGTGTTTTCTCAGCGGATTTGCAAGTATAATTGCGCAAATGATCAGCTCTGTGCTACCATGTCTCTGAACCGGAGGACACTCACATGCAACCGCTCGCGTGACACTATTGCGAAATTAAGACTTTAATGGTAATGTTTACACTGTCAGGATCATTACCCATCACCCATCTAGTGCATTATGCGTCATTCACCACGTAGGAAATCATAAATGTGCGAACAAGTGGCTGATTTGAGGCACCGCTTCCGCAGCTCTTATAGTGAAGGGGCGGGACTCTTCAGATTGGATGAGAGGCTGTAGTGTAGCGTGATGTCATGGAATTTCTAGATTTATTTGAGCGCACGTGCAAGACTGTCAGTTTTGTATCTCCTAAATGCGAATTTTGTCGGCGCATAAAAGCATATCAGTTTATTGATGTCCTTAAGGCTCACTCATTTTTTATTTTTTATTTTAAAAGGAAAAAAACTTTCATTTTGATTTCACTGGATCTTTAAGTCTCATGCTGTCCTTGTCTTGATAAAAATCCATAAAATAACACTGTATTTCTACATTAACTCTCATTATACAGTACCATGCAAAGCATGATGGTAAATGGAGATCCTCAACAATGCTATACTTTGATACAACAAGCATCAGTCATGTAACCTCAACTGTAATAGATTAAGTTAAATGATGGAACATGAACAAATTTATTTTACGCTTTTCAAACACCTGACACACAGAGTTTGAACTTGTTTATGTTACATGGTTTGGGAGGAGTCTTGAAATCCTGAACTCAATTGGTGTTTAAAAATTAAGTTATCTAGCCAATTACTTTAAGTTAATGCAACTTAAATGTTGTTGTAAACATATAAACACAAATTTTTGAGTAAAAAATTACACATAATATTAAACTAAAATAATTATCAACATTATTAAGTCAGCCCAACTCATCAAAATAGAGTTTCACACTTAAAAGTTCTAATTATACCAAAAATTTCCAATTTTTGACTTGCACAAAGTAAAACAAAACACACCTTTACGTGATTTTTGCTTTAATGAATTTATTACTTATTTATCACTTCAGAGTCACTAAACACATACAGTACATGCACAAGATCTCAACTGAAGCATTTGCATTTAAATTATAAGCTTTATTTAGCAGTTCTTTGTACAGGGACAATAAAAAATAGAATCAACTACGATCATGTAACAAATTGTAAAAAGACTGTACATATGACACATTGTTCAGTGGTCTAATAAAAACCAAGGCCTTTTTACAGAAAAAAATATGAATGAGCTTAAATTCAGACAGTGTATGAGTTCTCTGGAGCAGTTTATGTTGAGAGCGTCCTACTGTTGGCCCCTGTGAAGACAGGACATTTTTTATTTATTCAATTTTCCCTTCCAGATTTAATCATTGTATTTATGTAAAGCACAAATACTTAAAGCAGATGTGTTCTTACTGTTTTTCGAGTGTCCTCAGGATGATATTTTTAGTGAATTTCGACTCTGGATTCAAACATTTCTGTCCTGCGCTGTTCTTCAGAGTGACACTATGATGAAACAAAAGAAGCAATGAGTCAAAGTTAAAGTTATAGCTGAATAACAAAAACATTAATTCATGTAGAAAATGTAAAAAAAATTTGCTTACATAATCTCTTGTCTTTCACAAGATGCACTTGGAGGTATGATTTCAACCTTCTCAATGTTCTTTCTTAAAACAATGTTCACTCCTATATCAGCACAAAGACATCTGCCCCTGGACCTGTCCTGCCCTGCAAGAGAGATGTCATACATGACTGTCAGTCATAGTTCATACCATTTTATTTATCAAATCATCAACAAATCGTCTGCCAAATGCATAAAATGTAAATGTAAATCAAAAAATCTGTCGATATGAAGGTATGATTATCTTGGTCTCTTAAAGATCAAACTTACCGTTCACTCCTATAGCAATCAGACAGGCTAGAAGAACAAAAGCTGTGACGGTCCTCATTGTCTTTTTGGTTTTGATGTCCTTTCTTTGCTTCTGGTATGTGGATCAGAGAGATTATGAATGAAGGGGTTTACAAGCTCATTTAAATACTCTAGATCTGGGGTTTCCCCTTTCTGAGCCATTTCTCAGTTTCAGTTTCAAACTAGCTTCTGTTTTTATTGTTATTTCTCGGAAATGCTTTCTCCTAAACTTAGTGAGGACAAGCTCTCACATGACACTCATTTGGATGGGAGTGTTAGATGTCAGGTCATTAGGACATCAAAAAAACACATACTAATTATTAAAGTTACAAACTATATTTTAGGTGCGTGGGCATGCTGTGTCAGAAGTGGCAGGCAGAACCCCGGAGAACATGCTGGAGTGCAAGAACTTGTCTGATGAGTCCCGTTTCCTTTAACATCACGTAGACGGTATGTATGTGATGTTCAGTTTACCTGGGAAAGTAATTGCATTCAGATGCACTGTGGGACGATGACAAGCTGGTGAACAGAGTGTGATGTTCTGGGCAACGTTCTGCTGCATGGGAAACCCAGGACAGGACATTCGAAATTTGACCCGTGATACCCGCTTAAACATTGTTGCAGACCAGGTATTCATGACGATGGGGTTACCTGTTGGAAGTGGACTCTTTCAGTAATATAACAAATTACAAATCAGGGCATAGGACAAAACTTCACAGATTTTATTAAAAAAATATAGATATTTGATCCACTAATAGCTTTAGTTTGCAGGTTATTTTGAATAAATTTTATAAAGATGAAATCTGATATATTATATCTGATGTATAAGAAGGAAATGATGTAATCTTTGCCAGACAAAACTTTTCATTTCATTGTGATAAAATTTTCACTTCCTCTTTACTTAATACAGGATCTGTTGTTGTGAAAATGAATCTGATTCTGAAACAAAAAACAAATCTGAAAGGTAAATGTTCTTGAGAAGTCTGAAAATGCCGCTATACTAAGCAGTGAAACTGTGTGCAGATTAAGCAATGTAATATACACATTATACAATTTTAATAGTGTGGTGATTTTGGTATGCTCCCAAAAAGATATCTCTTGATTATAGAATGGATCAGTTCATTTTAAAGGCATGACTGACATTTTTCAAATACACAATATTTGTATTTAATGCACACATAGTACACAAACATATGCAGTTGTGATATCAACAGGAGAAAAATGACCCACCCAAACAGTGAGTGTGAGAATGTAATACTGTTGTTTTCACAGACAATAACTTGTCTGTAATTATTCTAAATTTTGTCTCTAAATATTCTGTAAGTTTTTTATGCATTTTTGTAATGTGTATGTAATCCTTCCCCCAAAAAATGCAGGAACAAATTTAAATGCTTAAATGAAATCAAAACACTGAAGATACTTCAAACTACTAGTACTTGGAGAGTAACCACATACACACATGCATACAAAGTACACAAAAGAAGAACCAAAAAGGAACTGCCCTAAACTGGGAATATAGACTATGAGTGATATAAACCAGACTCAAGTTTTATCCAAACTTGTTTTGACTGCAGTTTGGTGGGAAGTTATTAAATGAGATAAATGTTTTGTCTGTGTATGCAGTTCACACTCTAGCAGTGACAGTTCAGTGTCATTTAGTGTAAAAAGAAGGGTAAAAATTAGGCAGAAACTAGGACCCGCTTTAATATTTGCTGAGATGCGTTAGCACCCGTGATACTATGGGGAAGGCTTTCCAGAAAAGAGACGTTGGAGAGCAAGATTGTCTAAAAACCACCCCCAAGGTTGCTTTGGATCATTTGCATTATTATTTTGCATGGTCTGCGAAGGTATAATCTTTAAATTTTGACTGACTAAGGCCATGTCAAAGACATAGCAAATCATATTGAAATTATTAAATCAAACTCTGATGCTTGTCATTAATAACTAGATTTTCAGCCTAGTTTTCACACACTGGGTCACACTTATGAGTGCAAGTTGAGCCTATTATTGACATTGATAGTTAACGATAATAATTAACAATGAACATTTGTGCAGTTTTATCAAGCACCTGTTGCACTTATATTGTTGGCAGTGTCTCTATCCTGACTTTCACAAGGCTGGCCAGGAGTTCTCATCTCTTATCATCTAAAACAATTATATACATAGTAGTATAAGTTTTCTCTCCCTTTCTCCCTCATTTATTGATTCACCACACAAACTAACATTTGTGAAGTTGGCTAGTTAGATACACTCTAAAAAAAGGCTGGGTTAAAACAACCCAATTTGGGTTATTTTGGTAACCCAACGCTGGGTCAAATATGGACAAAACCAGTGTTGGGTCATTTTAACCCATGCAGCCGGTTGGGTTAAATCTTTGACCCAACATGCTGGGTTGTTTTATTTAACTCAACTATTGCTGAAAAATTACATTGCTGGTTTAAAACAAACCCGAAATATTTGAAAATAATAATAAAATCACAGAGAATTACTAGCAACAGTAATAATCAAAAGTTGAAGTTTTATTAAGGATCGAAATGCAAGACAAAAGGAATTCATAAAAAGCATGCAATATTTTAATGCTCAATGAACAATAAAACAGAACAACATAAAAAAAACCAACATCAATAAATTACATTAGTTTATATTTTAACATATACATTTAACAAGGTTATTAAAGTGGCACAAGTAATATAAATAGTTCGACAACTTTCCACTTCATAAACTCATCCTTTTTTGGAAAATACAGTTAACAAAGTGGCATGAGAAAAATGCTTTAGGGCAAATCCTGCCTTATGGATGTGACATAAAAACACTCAGAGAATGTATTTGTTACCAATATACTGAACCATTTGTTTATATTTTACTAAACCCTTGTTGGTAGAACTGCACTTATATGATAAAATATCAGTCTATCTATGCAGAAGTTTTCTATTTAAAAAAAAGGGAAATAAACACGCGTTAGGATGTGAAAAAAGGACACCGTTTTTGGGAGGTGACAAACTTTGTAGGATTTCTGTGAATTAAAATGTACAAACAATACCTTAACTTGAAGAGAGACCTCACATGGGTATTTGAACCACCAAATGTTGATATCGGTGCAGCTAGTACAGTAAAAACCTTTGGTAAAAACGTTATTTTCTCATGGTATTGGTTGACATTTGCAAGGAATGTATTAGTCTGAGAACTTTCATCTTCATATGAACTCACATAACAGTTTAAAGAGCGTTTTGTTTTGGTTCCAGTACTGCTTGACCTGACATATCCACGGAGCAGTCTTACTGAAGAGGATCTATATCTTTTCCTGGGAGTTAGTAGACAACAGTGTGGTGTGCACTTCGGGAAGTGGATGTCCAGCAGGAGGGTTTCTTTATCAATTTGTTCATCTATAAAGAGAAAAAAAGAGAAGAAAAGAGACAAGAAGAGAAGAATGTAAGAAAACTGGCCTACCCAGAGCACAATGGGTTATAATGAACATAAAGAAACACATTTGCATTTTACCAAAATAAAGTTTACCTTTAAGCTTAGTATCAGGACATCGAAGTTCCATTCCTCTTTCTCCTGAACAGAATTATCCATTATTATTAGCTGTTATTCTGTCAGTGGGAAAAAAAGAAAAGTGGCAGAGGCTGTGAGCTCTAGGGCTCTAGTACAGAAAGTTAAATATAGACTTAAAAAATAAAATATTATAAACGTTAACACAACACTTAAACTAATTCGACTAACTCAATAACACGTAGAATAATAAGACCAATGATTGTTCGTTTCATATACCCAACATTAATTATATCGCAAGGTTAACCACTATACGAGGCAGCGGCATATTCCCGAAGCACTGGCCGAGATAAAGCTGCTCTCAGCGGAGCCACGAGTGCTGAACGACCGCTGACAGTCTGAAGCTCACACTGCGGTCAAGCCAGCCGCCGTTTAGGTTCAGATGCGCCCATATTAAGTGGTTTACGGTAAATTACAGGAACACCGCTTGTAAAGCTTTATTTAAATGTAGATGATCCGCGTCTCTTGTCAATAACATATTTCTTGTTTTACGTTTAGAATATCTCGTTTTTGTCGTAATTTATGCAGTTTTTTTCTCCGAATGTTTGCATTATGATTGCTTTAACGTTATATTGTGAAACCAATGTCTCTGTCTGTATATTGTGAAAACAATGTCTCTGTCTGTATCTTAAATATGTATTATTATGTATAAATATGTATTATTTTAATGCCTTCTAGACCTTTGTCCTGCAAATAAAACGGTTTATGCAGTTTGCAATTATGCAATTACAGTACCCATGGATTTGAACAGGTTTAACTATACAGTATGGTTTTTGAAAGCATTTTGTTTGAAAAATATTATTCCAATATAATTGACTATACAAACATTATTTCTCATGAGTAGAAAAATATGATGGTGGGTTTAAGTAGGAGCCATCCCCCACTATATGCACACAATATGGATTTATTTCACTGTAACGTTTTGGAGAAATACAATATTTTCTACTTCAAATGCCTATAGAAACTATATTTCTAATAAGTAGAAAAAACTGATGGTGGGTTTCAGTAGTGGGCCATCCCACACTATATGCACACCATATATGGATTTATTTTACCGTAGCGCTTTGGAGAAATACACATTTTTCACTTCAAATGCCTATAGAAACATTATTTCTAATAAGTAGAAAAAACTGATGGTCGGTTTCTGTAGAGGCCATTCTACACGATATGCACACCATATATGGACTTATTTTACTGTAGCATTTTGGAGAAAAACACATTTTTCAACTTTGAAAGCCTATAGAAACATTATTTCTAATAAGTAGAAAAAAATGATGGTCGGTTTCTGTAGGGGCCATCCCACACTATATGCACACACCACATATGGATTTATTTTACTGTAGTGTTTTGGAGAAATACAATGTGTTCTACTTCAAATGCCCATAGAAACGTCTTGGTTACGGATGTAACCTCTGTTCCCTAATGGAGGGAACGAGACGTTGTGTCGAACCGACAGATGGGGTTTGACTTGAGAACCTATCGTCTTCCGACTAACTTTTGAAAAGGCCAATTTTGCATGACGGACTCCGCCCCGGATATCGGGTATAAAAGGGAGACGGCATGCTGCATTCATTCACCTTTTGGGCTGAGGAGCCTGAGAGCATTTCTCGACTGCTGCAGCGGGCGGCCAGCATTGTGGCATGAAGGACACAACGTCGCGTTCCCTCCATCAGGGAAAAGAGGTTACATCTGTAACCAAGACGTTCCCTTTCTGTCGGTCTCTCGATGTTGTGTCGAACCGACAGATGGGGCTCCTATGGAAAACGCCACGGCGCTGTGCCGCGTCACAATCTCTAGCAAGTGACGCTGACTGGCCTAGGCGTGTCAGATGTGAGCGCTAGCGCAAAATTGTAACCATCCAGTGGAGAGGTAGGGGGTCCCAGAGCTTTTTGAAAAAGGTGGGAAGCCCCTGCCACTGGCCGTCACGGGCGGAGGCCTTCTTTCTCTAATGGCGAGAAGCCGCCCGGCACCGTAAGGGCCACTGGGGAAGCGCTATTTCCTCACTGAGGAAACGCGCTACAGAGGCCACTTCCTACCATAGGGAGGAATTCAGTGGAGACACCAACATGGTCTCGCCGGCAGGGGAGAAGTGTGCGGACTGTAAGGGAGTACCGCAAGAGGTGAAGGCCCACCTAGGGGAGGTTGTGGGTTACCAACCTGGGAACCAGACCATGAAAATACATGATATGGAACCACCCTGCTGGGGGGGGTTACTACGTGTGGGGCAGTAGGTCCGGTTAGAGCCATACGCTAGATAACTCAGTTGATACCCGGCCTGAGGAGGCAGGGCTGCTCCGCCCAGCCCGCCACCAGGAAGTGTTTAGTGATGGATGGAATGCCTGTTCTTCATCCGGTGGGGGAAGAAGGGAGGCGGAAATAGCACACTGACCCACCTATGAGGGGGGAAGGTGCTTTCGCAGGCTTTCTTACCTGTTGGTACCATGCAAGACTCAGGCTGACACCGGTTCCACGCGGAGGCTGTAGAATCTTGCGAAGGTGTTGGGCCACCAGGAGGGTCATCTTCATCGTAAGATGAGAAATAGCAGGAGTCGGACACGATGCGTGATGATGAGATGTCTCTTGCAGCATCGGGGGGTGACGTACTGCCATCCGACTCCGACGATTCCTCGGGCTCCCTCCCTCGGGGGGGTCGAGCCCAGGAAGAAGCGGACATCGAAATGTCAGCCATGCTTTCCCGGGCCGCCGTGAGCGTGAGAATTAAGGCCTCCGCCCATGACGGCCGGTGGCAGGGGCTTCCCACCTTTTCTTCAAAAGCTCTGGGACCCCCTACCTCTCCACTGGACGGTCACAATTTCGCGCTAGCGCTCACGTCTGACTCGCCCAGGCCAGTCAATGTCGCTCCGCTAGAGATTGTGACGCGGCACAGCGCTGTGGTATTTTCCATAGGAACCCCATCTGTCGGCTCGACACAACGTCGAGAGACCGACAGAAAGGGAACGTCTTGGTTACGGATGTAACCTCAGTTCCCTGATGGAGGGAACGAGACGTTGTGTCCTTCTTGCCACAACGCTGGCCGCCCGCCGCAGCGGTCGAGGGATGTTCAGGCTCCTCAGACCAAAAAGGTGAATGAATGCAGCACGCAGTCTCCCTTTTATACCCGGATATCCGGGGGCGGAGTCCGGCATGCAAATTTCATTCGCCAATTTCATTGGCCTTTTCTAAACTAGTCAGAAGTTGATAGATTCTCAAGAGCGAACCCCATCTGTCGGCTCGACACAACGTCTCGTTCCCTCCATCAGGGAACTGAGGTTACATCCATAACCAATACGTTTTTTCTACTCATTAGAAAGAAAGTTTCTATAGGCATTTGAAGTGGAAATATTTGTATTTCTCCAAAATGCTACAGTAAAATAAATCCATATATGGTGTGCACATAGTATGGGATGGTCCCTACAGAAACCGACCATCAGTTTTTTCTACTTATTAGAAATAATGTTTCTATAGGCATTTGAAGTGGAAAAATGTGTATTTCTCCAAAACGCTACAGTAAAATAAGTCCATATATGGTGTGCATATAGTGTGGGATGGCCCCTACAGAAATCCATCATCAGTTTTTTCTACTTATTAGAAATAATGTTTCTATAGGCATTTGAAGTGGAGAAATGTGTATTTCTCCAAAATGCTACAGTAAAATAAGTCCATATATGGTGTGCATATAGTGTGGGATGGCCCCTACAGAAACCGACCATCAGTTTTTTCTACTTATTAGAAATAATGTTTCTATAGGAATTTGAAGTGGAAAAATATGTATTTCTCCAAAACACTACAGTCAAATAAATCCATATATGGTGTGCATATAGTGGGGGATGGCCCCTACAGAAACCGACCATCAGTTTTTTCTACTTATTAGAAATAATGTTTCTATAGGCCCTTTAAGGTTGTAAAATGTGTATTTCTCCAAAACGCTACAGTGAAATAAATCCATATATGGTGTGCATATAGTGTGGGATGTCCCCTACAGAAACCCACCATCAGTTGTTTCTACTTATTAGAAATAAGGTTTCTGTAGTCCAGTATAATATATTCTTATATTTAAAATATTTTTACAAAACGCAACAAAATGCTTTCAAAAATACTGTAGCCTACCTACTTATTACCTGTTCAAATCCATGGGTACTGTATTAAAACCATGGTTTGCCTATAGTAATCAATACACAAAAAAAACATGTTTACTACACTTCTACCTCAAAAATGTGGTCAATTTTCGTAAGACTACAGATAATAGACAAACTATTTAACTGCATAAACCGTTTTATTTGCACGACAAAGGTCTAAAAGGCATTAAAATAATAAATAATTAAAAGTTACAGACAGAGACATTGTTTTCACAATATACAGCATTGATAATGCAAACATTCTTACAAAAAATGCATAAATCACGACAAAAGCGAGATATTCTAAACGTAAGACAAGAAATATGTTATTGACGAGACACACAGATCATCTACATTTTAAAAAAAGCTTTAAAAGCGGCGTTTCTGGAATATACCGTAAACCACTCAGTATGCGAGCATCAGAATCTAAACGGCGGCTGGCCTGACCGTGTATTTTCAAACCGCGGCTGGCTTGACTGCAGTAAGCTCACATCTCCGACAGCGTTTTAACAAATTCTCAAAGAGGCATGTTTATATATAAATCGCGTATTTAAGGTCTAAACAACTACATTCTCGTCTAAAAGACTTTTAAAACTACGTTCCGTGACCGAAAACTAGTAGTATTTATAAAAAAATATGATTAGCTGGATGTTTGCTTTTTGACATGACGCTGGCGTGTTGACCTCAAACTAATATACTGTAGATGCGTACCGAACTAAATGACTCACACAAGTCACAAATTTCAGAGGAAATGTAGACCATAAAGGACGTTTTAATTATTCGAAAGCTGTAAGTTATAACAACGTGGGAATTTAGACTAACCTTAGCTAACCAAAGCTAACGAAGCTAGATGGTAATTTTCAAACCTAATGTGAACCGCCGAATTTTGCATACTTGTGCATTTTCTGATGTACAGTAACAGTTTTATAGATTAAAAACTCTCAAACATACCTTTTTTCTCCGAATAACACCCGTCTTCGCTTGTTCCTGAGGTGATTCAAAATGCCCGCGAAGGTAGAGTTAGTCTGAGGCGTCGAGGATGGGGAGGGGTTTACTCTCTGAACTGTCACTCAATTGGACCCAACCGGTAACCCAACGATTAGGTTACACAAAAAACTACCCAACACTGAGAAAATAACCCAACAAAATGACCCAACACAACCCAGCGGTTGGGTTAAAAAACAACCCAGCATTTTTTAGAGTGTAGCCTACAATTTAATATGCCAACATTCCCCTTACATTTATGTTAATGATAACATATATGCTCATTTTATTAAATCTCTCGTAGTGAAGGGGGCGGGACTCTTCAGATTCTAAAGCGGATTTGATTGGACAAGAGGCTGTACTGTATAGCGTGATGTCATATAATTTCTAGATTTATTTGAGCTCAAGTGCCAGACTGTCAGTTTTAAACGGTTATATCTCCTAAATGCGAATTTTGTCAGCGCATAAAAGCACATCAGTTTATTGATGTCCTTAAGGCTCACTCATTTTTAATAAAAGGAAAAAAACTTTCATTTTGATTTCACTGGATCTTTAAGTCTCATGCTGTTCTCGTCTTGATAAAAATCCATAAAATAACACTGAATTTCTACTTTAACTCTCATTATCCAGGTCCATGGAAAGCATGATGGAAAATGGAGATCCTCAACAATCAAAATAGAGTTTCACACTTAAAAGTTTTTATTATACCAAATAATTTAATTTTTGACTTGCACCAATGCATTAAATTAAGTTGTGCCAACAGATGCCATGAACTATTTTTTAGAGTGAACGGCTCACCCCACCACTCCCTTTCGAAGCATTACGATGGCTGACACTGAACTAACATGTCATCACATTTTCGCTTCTTTGCTTAAGGAGATAAAGTATTTATGAAACATGCTCTGTAGGCAGTTTGTCCGTTTAGGGCTACTGTAGAAACAACATGACAAATTCTTTGTATGGGTACCCGCGGTGTATAGAAACACCTCATTCTAAGGTAATAAAAACATAACACTTCATTATGTAAGGTCTTTATACACCTCTGAAGACATAGTTATGTATATTTCTTTTAATAGATCCTCCAAAAAATTATTCACAGCACCTTTAAATGATTTTTGCTTTAATTAATTTATTACAAATCCCTTCACAGTCACTAAACACATACAGTACTGTCCTGCCCTCTGGTTCAGGTTTTCTTTTCTTGTGTCAGGATCGTGGCAGTACCCACGTGTTTAGTGTGGAGAGAGACATGGCATTGTTTGTTTTGCTGTGCCATGCGCTCTCTCCGTTCTCGTCTTGGTTCCCGCCCTCTCGTTTTCTCATTATTGATGGTTAATGATTTAATGCCCCGCACCTGTTCCCCTCTTGATTTTGACCCTATTTAATGCCCTGTCTTGTGCCTGTTCGTTTGTATATCCTTGTATGTTTTGCTGAAGTTTCCTGTTAATCTAGTCTTTCTTAGTCAAGTCGAGTGAAGTTTTTGTCAAGTTATTGTCTAGAGTCTGTTTATTGTCAGTTTTCAAGTGTGATGTTGTTTTACCCCCTAGTGGGTTTTGCTTTGCGCTTTTTGTATAAATAAAGTATTTTGTTTAACCTCATCGCTGTCTGCACTTGGGTTCTCTGTCCGAATCATGACACAGTACATGCACAAGATCTCAACTGAAGCGTTTGCATTTAAATTAGAAGCTTTATTTAGCAGTTCTTTGTAAAGGGACAATAAAAAATAGAATCAACTACGATCATTAACAAATTGTAAAAAGACTGTACATATGACACATTGTTCAGTAGTCTAATAAAAAATGTGAAAAAATATGTTATATATATCCAATTAATAATAAGCCAAGGCCTTTTTACAGAAAAAGAAATGAATGAGCTTAAATTCAGCTGAAATTCAGACAGTGTATGAGTTCTCTGGAGCAGTTTATGTTGAGAGCGTCCTACTGTTGGCCCCTGTGAAGACAGGACATTTTTTATTTATTTAATTTTTTCCCCCAGATTTAATCATTGTATTTATGTAAAGCATAAATACTTAAAGCAGATGTGTTCTTACTGTTTTTCGAGTGTCCTCAGGATGATATTTTTAGTGAATTTCGACTCTGGATTCATACATTTCTGACCTGCGCCGTTTTTCAGAGTGACACTATGATGAAACAAAAGAAGCAATGAGTTGAATGTGTCACTCAAATTTATTCAATACAAATAGTTATAGCTGAACAACAAAAACATTCGTGTAGAAAATGTAAAAAAGTTTTTGCTTACATAATCTCCTGTCTTTCGCAAGATGCACTTGGAGGTATGATTTCAACCTTCTCAATGTTCTTTCTTAAAACAATGTTCACTCCTATATCAGCACAAATACATCTGCCCTTGGACCTGTCCTGCCCTGCAAGAGAGATGACATACATGACTGTCAGTCATAGTTCATACCAGTTAAGTTGTCAAATCCTCAACTAATCTGCTGATATGAAGGTATGATTATCTTGGTTTCTTAAAGTTCAAACTTACCGTTCACTCCTAAAGCAATCAGACAGGCTAGAAGAACAAAAGCTGTGACAGTCCTCATTGTCTTTTTGGTTTTGATGTCCTTTCCTCGCTTCTGGTATGTGGATCAGAGAGATTATGAATGAAGGGGTTTACAAGCTCTTAAATACTCTAGATCTGGGGTTTCCCCTGTCTGAGCCATTTCTCAGTTTTAGTTTCAAATTAGCTTCTGTTTTTATTGTTATTTCTCGGAAATGCTTTCTCCTAAACTTACTGATGAAAAGCTTTCATACATGCCACTCATTGCTGGTTGAAGGGGGGGGGGGGGGTGGGCTGGGTACACAAAAGTGTACACAATACACAATACAAAAGATATATGGATAAAACTAAAATAAATTACTTTTCCACCATTTAGCAACTGGATTGCACAAGAAACAAAGTTGTTTTATCGATTACTTCTCATCTTTGGCAGTCTATAAAGTGAGCCTGAAGGAAAATGGTCATTGTCCAGGATCACGGATCGTGCCTGACTCAAAACATTTCTGTTGAACAAGAATGACAGACTTCTTTGTTCTTTGCCTATAATCTTCCCACTTAGAGCAGCTATTCCATGTAAGCATTTTTATGTTTCACACCGAGATTACCGAACCAACAACTAATAGAAAAAGACACTACCGGCTCAATTTATGACATTGATGGAATTGTTCTATATCTATATTGAATGATCTTAGTTTTCTTAAGCAATATAGGCGTTGCTGTCCCCTTTTACGTAGAACATAGAATTTTACATCTATTATCAATAAGGTCCCCAGATATTTGTAACTTTCCACACAGTCTACCTTCTCACCTTTAATAAATGTAGCCTGAGAAGAATATATAGCTGCTCTGAAGTCAATAGACATGTCTTTTGTCTTCGATACATTCAGTTGCAAACAAGCATCATCACACCATTTTATAAAATCTTCAACCACTGGGCCATCGTGGCACACTTCATTGTTTTCTAGGAGACTCACAATCACTTTGTCATCAGCAAACTTTAAAAAATACCAATTTTTGTAATTGCTTACACAGTCATTTGTATATAAGATGTATAATAAAGGAGACAAAACACAACGTTGAGGAGTTATTATTATTATTATTTAAGTTTATTTGAAAGGGAACATGTACAATTATAACATTAATTAATTATAACATTTAGCCCACAGGCTAATTTCCATCCGCAGTCCCTTGGCAGGTAAACATAAATTAAAAACATGCATATACATATACAATACACTAGAGCAATATAATAGAGTTACTTATACACATCCCGTCAGAGGAAGAAAGAAAATTAAGGGGAAAAAAAATCAATGGTCACAAATTTGTGTTCATTTTAAATAAGATTAAAATTTTAATTTAAACAAATCAATAGATGTACACACCCTGATTTCTTCAGGTAAAATATTCCAATTGGTAAGAGCTTTGACTGAGAAGGAAGATAGTCCATTGCGAAATATGGGGGGGCGGACCATTTAAAATTTTATAAACCATACACAGATTTTAAAAAAGTTAAAAATTGTCAAAAGTTAATAATTATGAATCCTACAATGGTGAAAATGAGTAGGCTTCTGATCTAAATTGTTTAGAGTCTGTTTATAAAGAGAGTGTAGTGATTTGACGACTGTCTCTCCTGCTTGACTCCAGCATGTTAAACAGTATGATAGATGAGAATAAATTGTGCGTGCATAAAGGTTTTCGCTACACCCATTGGAAGACAAAGTCTAATTTGCCTAAAACTGTACAAATTATATTTAATGGTTCTCACCAGTTTCTTAACATGTTTCTTGTAACCGCTTCCATCTTTTCACCTTTTGAAGATCCTGTCTATGTTGTCAAAGGGGGTGAGAAACTGCCATTGACTCTCACTCTTTGAGTTCTGTCAGTTAAAAAGTCTAAAACCCAGCCTACTAAGTTAAAATCAAGACCAAAAAGAATTTAAAGCAGATGAAAAATCTACAAACAAAAGCTTAACGTGTTTTGCTCCCTTCCAGATGCTTTAACACCAAATTTAATAAAGTTGCTGTTGCATCCTCGACACCTCGCTTCGTTCTAGCAAACTGCAGTGAGTCTATATAGTGAGAATAATATAAACCATGTCAAACTAAAGTGAACCTGCAGAGGTTTGTTTGTTTGTTTGTTTATTTAAAGTTTGACAAGACAGGATATTGCCACACAAGACCCTGAAATGAGTCAAACATATACTGTACATGCTCCAAAACTAACATACAAGGCATAAAATAGTAATATACAAATAGAATAAATTAATATACAAGCAATAGTAAAATGTAAACTAAAAATATAAATACAAAGATACACAGGAGAAACATTATACAATCAGACACCTGTGAATTATTTAAACAACAGTTTTGGAGCATGGGGTATAAAGGAGAGTTCATGTCGTTTAGTTTTACTTCTGGATACAGCAAATGTCTTGTGCTGCCGAAGAGAATAGGTAGGTGTTGGGGCCAGAGGGAGAAAACAATGCAGCGGTGATGAACTGTCCCCGAGTATTTTAGTAAAAGTGCGTATGGTGGCTTCATCACGCCTCTCACTCAATGTTGGAAAAGTTAAAGTCGGAATGCCTATGATATGACAGCATCGCTTTTGAATTCTCTCTAACTCCTCAGAGAGACCTTTAGGTAGTCCACCCCATACTGGGCTTGCATAAGAACTGGCCGTAAAAGTCAAATATATTTGCACTAAAACATCGCAAAGAAGACCTCGATTTTTTTGCGGCACAAAAATAGTAAATTCTGGGGCGCACCTTCGAAATCATGTACATAATATGGGCGTCCCAGGACAAGTCAGAGGATGTTTGAACTCCAAGCAATTTAAAGGTAGAAACTCTACTAATTGCGTGTCCTGAGACAACAGAAGAAGGAGGGGAGGGAATGTTATCCTGTCTTCTGGCACTAATTACCATGTCCACAGTCTTAGCTCCATTCAGCGCCAATGTAAATTCCTGTCCTCATTCGACTACAGAATCCAAAGCCTTCTGAGTGAGTCCAGGAAGGGATCCAATTAGAAACTCAGTGATTGTCAGACCATCAGCGTATTTCACAGGAATTACCGAGGGAGGCAGATGTGAATCCAAGCTTGAATCCAATACAGATGACAAAAAGCAGTGGGGATAGAAGTCCCCCCTGAGGAACACCTGCTGGAACTGGAAAGGAATTGGACACACAGGAGCCCCACTTCACCTTTTGTTCTCTGTTATCCAAGTAACTCCTCACGATAAGCCAAAGTGGCCGTCTGACATGCAAGTCAGCTAAGGAATGTAGCAGTCGACAATGATCAATAGTGTCAAAAGCTCGAGTGAAATAAACAAAAACAGCATGCATGTCCATTTTGGGGGAACTGTTAAGAGCTTCATGCCAGTGCTGCAAAACTTGAATCAGAGCAGTGTCAGTTGATCTATTCCTCATAAAGCCATGTTGTGATGGTTCACTCTTAGTAACTGTATCCTCCAGAATGGCATCTCTGAGGATTCCTTCAAAAACTTTTCCAACACAGCTGAGTAATGAGATCTGGCGATAATCTACTGGAAAAGTAGGCTTTGCTTTTTTGGGAACAGCTTTTACTATAGCCTCCTTCCATTGTTGTGGAAAAATGTTATGTTGAATGCACGTATTGAAGATATCACATAACACCGGTGCCAACTTTTCATAAAAAGTCTTTAGCACCCAGGAAGGAATGCAGTCAGGACCAGCAACCTTCGTTGCATTCACTTTACGAAGTCTAGCTTTGATTTGTCCGATACTCAGAGGAGGTACACTACAATTTGACAACTTGCGGATGACTTCTTCCTCAGACAGAGAAGTATGGCTTGCAAAGTTCCACACAGAAGCAAAGTGCCTCGCCATGTCACACTCACGTTGCACAATGTTTTGCTCCTGAGGCACCACATCACTCCTTTCTCCTTCCATCCCCATTAAAGCCTTCACAGACTTAAACCATTGTTTAGGCTTGGAGCATCGTAGTTCCTCCACCTCATGCTGGTAATATTGTTTCTTTGCGCACTTGATTTTTTTTGGCTATGGTTGATTTTAATTTCATATAAGATCTTTTGTCACCAGAACAAAATGCACTCTGTCTGTCCTTTATCAGATCTTTAATTTGAACAGTCATCCAAGACTTATCTGTGTTTGTAATAGAGACCTTCTTTAATGGAACCTTTTTATCCAAGATGGATATGATCGTTGAGGTAAAGGCACCAACCTTAGCTTCAGCGTCTGTAGCTTCATGAATTTGAGAAAAGTCAGTAATGTAAGGAGACCCAATTCCATGATTGTCTCGGAGGTACGTTTTCTACAATAAATGTGTTTCATAGGTTTGTTGGGCCAGTTACCTGCATTTAGCAAGATAGTCTGATGGTCAGAAGAACCCACAGGAGGCAAGTGCTCAGGTAACTGATACATGGAGGAAATATTGGTAAATATTTAGTCTAGTTGACTTGACTTTCTTGTTGCTCTGGCCACGGTTTGTTTTAACCCATATCTGCTGCAGATGGTTTCCGACTTGTACTTATTTGTATAACCAAGTATGACAATTGCAGCCTGCTGGTAGTTTCATTCAATGTCTCTGAGACAACTGCCCATCAACAAGTTTTCTTCCTTCTGTTCTTCAAATGTATATTTATGCAAGCCCACGTCTGCGTCTAACAGGTCGCATATGGCGGGCATTTATCATTGCTACCATTGTGGAGAACTTGGAAGACTTAACTGGAGACCAGGTAAGTCTAGTTGGTAGGTAATACTTTGAGTCTGTATGCATGCGAAACCAGATAATGACTGAGGGTGAGCGTGAGTCTTTTGTAGTGCCGTTGATGAGGGTGATGATGAGGAGCAGGTGGCGGTGATTAAAACTTTGGCAAGCGTGAGCAGGGTGCGGGTGTGGTGTGAGAGCCTGTTGAATCTGTAACAACCGCTGTTTCATCAAAGAAGTTATAATCACGAACACAATTTCTATTTGATTTCAGAAACTCAGCTTAAAACCTGTTTAAACATTGTTGCACACCCCTTCATGATAATGGTGTTGCCTGGTAAAAGTTGCCTCTTTCAGCAGGATTAAATAACAAACCGCTTAACCAAACCCCAGATCAGAACATTAGACAAAACTTAATCCGCTATTAGCTTTTGTTTTTATTTTAAAGATTAAAATATTCTTATGACGACATTTCAAAATTGTTTATACTTCTGATGTATAATTGAGAACTGAGCATGCAATCTGTAATCTGCAAATCAAGACGTTAGACAAAACTTCTCATTTCATTGAAACAGTGTGAAGTATTTTCACTACCTCTTTACATAAGAGTCTTACCCTGGCATTGTGTTCAATTTGTACTGAAAATGAATCTGAAACAAAAACCAATCTGAAATGCAAATAATCTTAAGGAGTCTGAAAATGATGCTACTAAGCGGTGAAACTTTATACAGAGTAAGCAATATAACATTTAACATAAACAACCATTTTAATATAGAGGGGATTTTGACACACTTTCAATACCACCAAGTATCAGTCCTTTTTATTTTTTTACACACAATATTCTATGTTTCTGTGCTTTTTAATGAATGCACATACTGCACACGTTTACATGAACATAACATACACAAACCTTTTTGGATATATACATCTTGTCTGTAAATAGTCCACATTTTATTTGTTTTCTTCAGTTTCTACAGTGAAGGTTTTATATAGACTGCACTGAGAGGATGGGTCAGTTAAGGCGACCAGTAAGTTTCTGCGCTCGTCTGGTATATTTAAGTACTGTACTTAGGTAACTATAACTATGACTATGACTATGACTAACACTTGCATTACTGTGTTCTTGAATTAGAATTGTAAATAATGTTTATTATAAAAATGTTGATCAATGTTTAAGTAATCTAATGTTAAATGTCATAATTCAGTAGTTCTTTATTTATCGTTTCACTTTCAAATTAAATGTTCAGATATCTTTTTATGTTTTATGAATCTTCGCATTTAGGTCCTATTAAAAGGTCACTACATCCAAACAATGTTGTCATGTATAGTATTGAGTTATACTGTATATTGACATAAAGTTATTACAGTTGATATGAACAGGAGAAAGGAAGTAAGAAAGTGGAGAAAATGTTTGCATCCAAAAAGACTTAATATGTTTACAGTGTATCTTTACTGTAGTAAGTTATTATGTTAGCGACAAAGTAAAAACAATTTCTTTTAAGAACAAAAAGATTTATTTGACAAAACTGTACAATAGACATAAACAGATCCAGACTTGTTGTCCTGATTACAAATGTAGCACAACACAACAGTGTTTGTTTGTTTTATGAAAGAAAAAAACACTTTACACAGTGTTAAAAACAATTGCATAACCAATAAAACAATTATAATATAATGTCTCTTTATAAATATTAAATGCGTAGTGGTGCAGTATATTTAAGTAGCTGGTGCTGACATCAGGGTCTTTTGATATGACAAGATGATTTAAATTTATCTTGAGGAACCTTGCTGGGCCCTATAAAGTACAGAAACATATTTTACTCATTATTTATTCATTAAGGAAATAATAAAATATTGCCCTTGTCATTGCATTGGTGAACACCAAACTACAAACAATACTAACCTCTTTTCAAGAATCCACCTGATTAAATTCTGTGTGAATTTAGACTCTGGATTCAAACATTTCCGCTTACTATTCAGAGTGACACTGGATATGAGAAGGTAAGGTGAGTTATTAAAGATCACAGCTTAACTACATGATCATTAATGTGCAACATGAATATTTATAAATCATTGTGTTCTTACATAATTTCCTGCTTTTCACAAGATGGGCTTAGGTTGAAAATGTCAACCTTCTCAATCATCTTTCGGGGAACCACATCCACACCTTTGTCAGCACAGAGGCATCTGCCTTGGGAACCTTGTTGTTGCCCTAAAACATATAAGGTTAACCATGGGCAAAGGTTAATCACAGCAAGATAACACAGTAATTGCTAGAGCAGTTCAATTAGTATGTTTTAAATAAAACACTCACCTTTTACATCTGCAACAAGCAAACAGACTAGCAAAACAAAAACGGCAATAGTCGTCATTGTGCTTTCAATGTTTCAATGTTGTGATGATTTTATTTTTTAACTTCTCCATATCAGCTGCTTATATATCCATCATAGGATCAGGAGTTTCCCCTTTTTGGCATCTAATGTACAGTACACAGTTCCCAATTTAAATTTCACAAGCACGGATGTTTGGATTTCACATTTCCCTGAAATGCTTTCACTTACAGCTATTGTATTTGTATTTATTTACTAGGATTAACCCCTTGCACAAACATAAGAAAAAACAAATTCTAAACACATACAAATATATCAACAACCAAACTACAAACACAAATATTAATGAAAAACTATAAAACCACAAATAATAACACCACAAAAGTACACTAATGGCTAAAGTAAACATTCAGCCAATAATAACAATTAATAGATTCAATTATAAATAAACACCAAATACAAAATTAATAATAATATTGCAAGTTAAATATAAACAGCATGAGTGACAGATTCAACATTTACAGTCCAATAAATACATGAGTTGACAAACTTTGCTTAAATATCCTAAATTATCGTTTCTTGAAATGAGGGAAATAAAAAAGTCTGAACAGAAAGAAGTCTGAGCAAAAACCTGTCAAAATGATTTGCTGAATCTGGGTTAGTTTTGAGAGGTTATGGGAATAACGAAGCAGCAAATGTCGCGACTGGTAAATCAGAATCAAGCATTCCAAACAGCCATGTAATAATAACATCATTGAAATCATAATTTGCTTTAGAAATGAGCTCATTGGTTGGTTCTACTTTCATGAGGGAAAAATCAGACCACAAAACACCAAACATCAGTGTTCAGTATGACAACATTGACAGTTTTACCTCTTTAATTTAAAAACTATATATTCTTAATGAGGTATCGGAGAAAAAAGCATTTTGCAGACTCATGCTTATATTAATCTCCTTACCTACAGATATGGTAAAGCTCTTTTTAGAAATAATAAAAATGTATGCAAATGAAAATACATGTGTATGACTCCCAAAAAAATGTAGAAGTTAAATTGACTTATTTCTCTGTGTAACCAAAATGTTTTCAGCCTGATGCTATGATGAGCCCTTTTAAATTCCACAAAGAACCTTTAAGTTCTTTAGAAAACCATTCATGGTTTGGTATTTTAAAGAATCCAGAAAATCTTTACAGCACTGCCTCTCTTTTGCACCCTTTTTTCTTTCCACAATGAATTTTGCTTAAATTCTCTGAAAATCCCTTAGTGATTCTAATGGTTAGAGAGTCAGACTCGTGACCAGAAGGTTGACGGTTCGATCCCCAGGGTCAGCGGGTAACGACTGAGGTGCCCTTGAGAAAGGCACCTTACCCCTACTTGCTCCCCGGGTGCTGCAGTGATAGCTGCCCACTGCTCCGGGTGTACGTGTGTTCACCACTTGCTGTGCGTGTGTTCACTACTCTCTGGATGGGTTAAATGCAGAGTCACATTTCGGGTATGGGTCACCATACTTGACAAATAATTGAATTATATTATATATATTATATTAATTATGGATTACTGTGAAATTACAGGCTACTGTGAAAAAAAACATACTTTGCAGTTATCTTTTGTTACTATATTGCCAGAACAAGTTTAGCAGATGTACAAGAAATTGGTAGAATGGGAGACTTTGTTTGTGAGATCATTGGTAACCTTAACAGCCCGACTGTTTAGACTGTTGGTCAAGAGCAACAGTGTACACAATTAAGAGAAGACAGAGGAGCAGATTTCCTATTCCAACCTCTCTGAAGCCAATAGATTGTTGGAAAACATTTCATTGGAGACTATCCTTTCGTGCCCAAGCCTAGCTTGACCTGACCCGAGCTTACCTCTTCAAATGGGCCAGGGCAGGATTAAGCAAATTGCACCCAAGCACGACACAGAGCACTCACACTAGTAAGCAAATCGCTTTAGTGGTCAAACCTGCTCGGGCACGTTTCGGATATGATAGGGTGAGCTAGCCCCGCTGACAATACCTGGACTGTTGCCAGTGACTGGCAAGTTATTATTGCTTTCAGCCTCTGACACACTGCCCTCTTTTCCTTTGACACTACTGTACCTCTGTCAACATAAACTATTCTTTTATCACAGTGCTGTAAACATTTCAATTTGTTGTACCATTGTAACTTAATGTATTATAATTGTATTTCCATTTGTGTCCAGTCAGTTTATGGGTTGTATACGTTTATTTTTTACATGTATCATTTGGTTGTTACATTTGTTTTTGTCCTATGGCAGTAATGTCACGAATGGTGAGGGAACAAGGACACAGTACAGAGGACCCAGACGCAGACAGCGGATAAGGGGTTAACAAGACATTTAATAAAATATAAATACAAAACAAAGACCCACATGGGGGTAACAAAACAAAACAGGGGAATCTACAACAGGACTGGACTAAGACTAAATACACCTAACAAGACTAAGATTAACATAACATGAACTACAAATGACTACACTAGACTAGACTAACACAGAACAGGCACTCACCAGACAAACGACAATGAACCAGCACAGGACAATGAAACAAGAGGACTATATAAAGGGGACTAAATCAAGAAGGGGACAGGTGCGGGACATGAACTAATTAACAAGCAATAACGAGAGGAAAGGGCGGGAACAGAGACGCCACACAGAGAGGGAGTATGTGGAATGCCAAAACTGTCTCTCTCCACATAAAACAAGAGGTTCTATCATGGTTCTGCCACTAGGTCAAGAAAAGCAAGACAGGGTGGGGCAGAACCATGAGAAGTAAAGTTGGAGCCTATGGTACTAATTACCAAATATTTGCATTTACTTACATGTGCTGCCATATATTATATGTTACAAATCATCGTTTGAGATGTTTACTCAGGAACCTTCAATTTAGTAACAATAAAACGACGAAGAAGAATTACAAAAGAGATTGTTTTTATAAATTATATAATAGAAAAACATATTTTATTTACATTATGTAAATACACACATAACAGTCAGCACCAACCTTGACATGGAAATGGAGTTGAACCACTTCACATTAAAGCACTCCTACAGAACAAAAACAAAATGCTTCATTAAAGACTTTTAATCAATTTATGCTTTATATATTAACACATGAAGGATTAACTCAGGTCTGTTTTAATTGAATGAAACACTCACCTTTTCTTTTTTGTATCTTCCCAATGAAGTCTTGAGTAAATGGAGACTTTGGGTTTAAACATCTCGACCCTGCACCATTCTTCAGCATCACACTGTTTAAATGCATTGTAGATTTATTTTAGGGGAATATACAGTTAGTCTAGCATTTAACCAATTTACACAACTTCCAGGCGTCCACAAAAAGCGCTAACGGGGTGGATTACGACCTTCTCTATCAGTTTTTGCCTCACTCTTTTCAAACCAGGACCCTGACATAAACACCTTTGTTTGCCAGTCGCAGGCTGACCTAGAGGACAGGAGAAGCAAAATGATGACTGAACAACCAAGAATTGTGAGAGAGGCTAAAAATACTAAAAACAAACATAGAAAAAGCAATCTTACCGTTAGCAGCAAAAATAGTCAAGCAGGCAAAAACAAGAAAAACTGCCACAGTCCTCATTGTTTCTTGATAGTCTTTGTAACCGCTCCGACGACTGAATGTGAGTTATTAGCTGAATTGCTTCATTTTATACAATTCTGTGGGATTTCTGGTGTGACGCATCTGGCTTAATTTCAGTTTTCTCCTAGTTACTTTCTCCCTATTTACCCCATTTCTGAGAAATAAACTGTACAATGTTGACATTTTATGGAGCTCCCTTTGTTTGTGATTTGTGTTATAAGGATTACATTTATGAAAGATTTTATACACGGTCTGTTAATTGTCACATAGGGAACTATAAAAATGAACACAGATCTTTTCTAAATTTGCCTGATTCATGTTCAAGTTACTCATTGTTGTGCTTGTGATTTATTCAAGAATTATTTTACAAAAATATCTTTCATTTTCATCTGTGATGTCTTATGAACAAAGGTCACTGTGTTTGTGGATGTGAATTTAAAGTACAGGCTTTATGAAGTCTGAGGATTTATGGATCATATCTTAATCTTTCAAAATAAATTATTGTTCTCATTGTTCGATTTTCTTCCTCTATTCTTACGATTTGTGTCTAAAAACAACAAAGACACACAATTGCATTTTTACAACATTCTCTACTTTCAGCAGTGGTGTAAAGTATTGGAGTAAATGTACTGTACTTAAATATCTTTTTGACTACTTTGTAGTTGTACTGGGTATTAAAGATATTAGCAACTTTTACTCTCTACTTGACTACATTTTTGAACAAGTATATGTCTTTACTCCACTACATTTGTAATGACTAATGCAATTACACATTACATTTTGCATGGCACCTATATATTTTTTTCAGCAGTTTATTTTTGCTACAGAATAATTCATATTGCCATTTACAGGGCAGGTACTATAATCTTGTGGATTTCGCCCTAATTTATTAAAACTTGTCAACATGGCTTCTTTATGTAAATACAAGTGCAGTATCAGGTAGTTGTCAATCGCTGGTGGTTTATATGAAATGAGGACATGACTTCAGCTGGCGATGAGGCCAAAACCAGAATGTCCAGTGCAAAAAGGCTTTGAATTTTTAATTTTACTTAACATTATTTTATTTATCCGTTATATTGAAGAGACCTTTTTGAAGGAGTTTGGTTTACTTATGAGCACTTGAGCTTAAATGAGTCTTGGATGCTTGTAATAGATGTAATTGATTTGTTGCAATTTTGAGGTGTTCAGTCTTGTTATGATTTAAAGGCGCAGTTCTTAATTAACAGCAGCCACTAGTGTTGTATTATAGATTTGCCACGAATGGCTCAGTCCAAACACGACGGTGGCCACCACAGTACAAAAACATGTCGTTCTCATGTTGACGCAGGGAAGAGATTTTGCGGGCATTAGAAAGACTGTAGAAAGAGCTATGACTTATGTATTACATAAAATAATAGGTTTGTGGATTTTAAGTTTAAAAAGAAGGATAAAAGTCAGGCAGGAGCTAGGACCTGCGCTAATATTATAAAGACTTTACAGCAGAGACACGTTAGGACTAAGTCTTTTAGCAGATATGTACTCACAGATATCTATGGAGATACTTTCCAACAGAGAGAGTCGTTGGAGAGAAAGATCGTCTTAAAATCACCTCCGAGGAGGTTGCTTTGATTCGGATCAGTATGTGAGTAACATAATAACATACCAAGATATGTTGTTGTAATGTTAGCTGTGTGACGGAGCAGTTTTGAGTGTCATTGTTGATCTGGAAACGCTTTAATATTGTGCTCGTCCAGATACTGGAGAGAGCGAGCGAGGACACGTTGGAGCTGAAACTGGAGAGCAAGCGAGAGTGCGTTTTATTCTTTTACTTGATGATGAATAAACTTTCAGTTAATCCGCAGGTCACATGCATTCCGCACCGGAGAGCATGATCCATTTCACCAAGATACCGCAGCGGAGCTGGGGCGGTTCTAGGGGGGCAGAGGGGGCCAGTGCCCCTGTGTCAGCACACTTGGCCACCCCACTGGCCCCTCTAAATCTGGAATCGTTTCTGGAATGTTTTACCACAACCGAGCAATTTCGGGTGCAATGCACAGTTTGTCCTGCGAGTGGCAGTAATGATGCTTGTGTGCCAAAAGGAAGATTACGCAAGCAAGACGCAAACAATGTCGAGTCTGTGCGTCTAGGGAGATTACGTCTACATCATACAGGTAATGGAAATATTTTGTAAAAATATAATGAAGATGCATATCATTACACATCATATTAAAATACTGACCTATATTTTCTGGTGTTGCGCATGTTAAATCTACATATAAAGCAGTCGTGACTCCTGCCTATACAAAGAATCAGCAGCTGAACACACTAAAGAAATTTTATTTGTTAATGAAATGAGATGAAATATAACTTACATTTATTGGGGTGAATTTTTGATAAAATGCACTTTTGCCTTATAATTAAAATAAATGGTCTGTCATTCCCAAGGAATTAGCAGGGTTCAAGTAATCAATACAGCTTATTATATACTGTCCTGTATATTACTTGTGGTGTATTTGAGAGTCCTCTTTTCATTTACACATTTTCATAATTTTCCCATTTGCAGTTAAAATGAAGAGAAAAAATCCTAAGGACATAATGTCCTTTTTTAATAAGAAAACTAAAGATAATAGTCAGTCAAGGCTGGAGAAAGAAGATGCTTCTGAAAAAGAGTCAGAAATGCACAAAAGCTTAGAGAATGAAGAAAGTCCAGAAGAAGAGAGGACCCATCAGGAAGGTGATTTAGTTGTGCAGAGAGACAACCTTTGTAACCCTGAAATTCCATGTGAAAAACATGAGTTTTTACATGAGTATTTAGTTAACATGGCATTCACATGAAAGTGTGCCAAAACCACAAAAAATTGAAATTCATGTTTTTTTCTTTGTGTAAAGGAAATACCTGATAATGTGACTCATGTTTAGATGACTGCTTAAGTTGATTTTTGGATATCTAGTTCGTGTGTAGTTTTTCATTCATGTATGTACATTTAAGATGCAGAAAAGTGCCTAAATGTTATTATTGTTGTCATTGTTATTTTGACTATATACAATGTGTTGTGAAATAAATGACCATGGAACATTAATTTGAGCTGAACTTGTTTTATTAGCTTATTAGTTTACTTCTAGAGAAAACAGTAATACATGACAGTGAAAAATGACTGAAAATGAATCATGACACGTTAGTGTGCCCCCTAAAAGCATAAGTGAAACCATCTTTAAGAATCTGCTTTGATCAACACATGCAGCCTTTTTCACATAAACTTTAGCCTTAGTCCTAAACCTATGTGTTCATAGGTAAGGCTCATATAGGGATTTGAAATCAAAATAAAATAACATTATTGTGGAATTATGAAGTGCTTGTGAACTGGGGAGTAATTTTTTTATAATACAAGAAATTAAAGATTTTTATTAAGGAACAGGATTTGTTCAACATTGCGAGGGCTAAGTCTATTTTTTTTATTTACTACTTCACCTGCCTTTGAAAATATTCTCTCACATGGGACTGAGGAGGCAGGAGTGCATAAAAATTCTAGAGCAAGGCAATAAAGATGGGGATAGACACCCTTTTGGGTAGCCCAGAAATGCAAGGGACCGTCTGTTCATGGAATATTTGGGTCACTGAGGTAGCGCTGAACTTCAACTGTGGCGTCTGCAGTTGTGAACCTGTGAGGTCTTTGAGGTAATTGCATGCCTCAGCATTCGTATTAATGGAATAACCTTTGACCCTGACACTCTTCTCCTCTGACAATTCAGTGGAAGCCTCATTGAAGTGACACATTACACCAAGACATTCATTTACTATCTGGTACTCTTCTGAAGTCAAAGGTGTGAGGTTTGTCTTCAAAGTTACCAAAGCGGCACCTACTGGCTCCCTCTGAGCAAAGAGACGCTCTAACATGGCATATGTGCTGTTCCAACGCGTATCCACCTCCTGGATCAACTTATGATTTGGTTTGCCCATCTGATTTTGTAACACCAATAATCTTTCTCTTGCTGTTGTGCTGGACCTGAAATGAGCAACAATTTTTCTTGCCTTTAGTGTAATATCCACTAATCCTGGTGTTTGTTCTATTGCCTTCTTCACAACCAGGTTTAGAGCATGTGCTATGCAGTTTGTGTGGCGCAGATTCAGGATGCTGGCACATGCTGTCATGTTGGCAGCAGCATCAGTTACCAGACATCTAACTTTGTTTTGAATGCCCCACTCCTCCATCAAAGCTGTCTTCACTTCAGCTATATTTGCAGAAGTGAGCATTTGAAAACTTTTCCACCCCCAGTAAAACTGTGGACATCTGATCATTTTCATTTATAAAATGACATGTCATATGAAGAGATGTCCACATATTGGATGTGAGGTTTACAGCTCTGGCCTTTTTCACCTCTTCTTTTGCCTTCTCTTTGGCCTCCTTGTATTTTTCATCCACCATTTTCTTTAATGCCTGGCGGGACGGAAAACTGTAGGTTGGATCCAACATTCCTACAAATTCCTTAAAGCCAGAATCTTCAACAATTGAAAATGGCTGGTAATTGTTAACTATCATATTGACCAAGGCCCCATCAATCATTTGTTTTCTGATCCCTGAAAAACAGAAAAGTATTTAAAATACAGTAAATCAAGTAATACATAACTATGCACTACTTAATATATCTCATTGTAAAGACAGCAATTCACAAACAAATTAATGACTGATCAGAAGCATTATACCTTTGTTGATAGAACATGGTCCACTTGCAGTAGATGTGCTCTCATGTTTAACTCTAAAATGTCTCAACATTGAGGATGTGTTGTTATTGTAAGAAAGCTGTTGAGAACAAATTAGGCACTCAACCAGGAGGTCACATGTATTAATGTATTGTAATTCTTTTCATATACTGTACATTATATAGGCCTATTACTTAACATAATACATTTTATTATATATTTTATATTAAATATGCAAACAATACACATTATTACTGATAATATAGACACATATTATTAGTTACCTTGTTTGTTGATACAACTTGAAAATCCTGCCAGACTTCCGAACGGCCTCTTTTCTTGGCTGGTTCCATGGTTTACTCTCTGTAGACTCAGTTCACTACAGATACCGATACAGAAGTGCATGACACTCACAGTGTACATATAATCCACACTCTCAAAGTGTGGATTATATATACACTGTGAGAGTTAATTTGACATTTTTTAACACTTAACAATTTTGCTGTGAAACAATGCAATTATAATAAATAATTTTAACTTTAACAATTCACATATCAACAAATGCTGTTTTATTACAAAGTCATTTTTAATTCTTAATTCTGATTGGCCATGATATTGGCCAACATTTCTATTGGTCGCCCTGTTTGTCTTTGGGTTTTGCAAATATTGATCAAATAAAAAGTATTAAAAAGAGCTTGTCATAATTGAAATGTCCACTCTAGAAATTGTCACATTATTTGTTTGGGGGCTCAGAGACCCCAGTTATTAAATATGTAAAAATGTGATTTTTCACATGTATTTCATGTTACATTGAATTCCATGTATTTAATGTTTTTTAACCATCTGATCTAAAACATATTGTGTGTTTCAATTTTGGTGTAAATTGATCAATAATGAAAATTTTACAACTTTAAATTCTACTTCTGTGTTATCCTTACTCAAAATATTGGTGTGTGTAATGTCAAAGTAATAAAAGTCAAAAGATACTAATTTACCTGCACACTCTGTAAGACTCACGGCACCACAGAGCAATATGAAAACACAAAAGTTAATCTGAGAAGTAGAGAAAAGCTGATGATCCCCCAACAGCAGAGGAATACTTCTTTATACAGACTTTCCGTAAATAAAGCACACACTGTACTTAAGGTATATTTTTATTGTCCAATCTTACAATAAAATGCTCTCTGCAACATACCTGGGGATAAAGTTGCCAGATGCAACAGACACTTTGTCACCATGTTTTGACATTTAAATATCAACATTAAAGGAATGATCTGTGAAATCCAGGCTAAACTCTCATAATCTAATCATGAGATAAGCATCAACATTTGATTTCAACCCTTAATGTCACTATGATTTCAATCTTTGACATTGCCTTACTCAGTCAATGTTAAAGATATCAAGATTATATTTTCACAGAATGTTTTTTACATGTAGGATGATTGTAGAAATCAGTAAATCCCACAAACATGACTTTAGCTGGGTTTTCTGTCATGACAGAAACACAGGACGACCCAAGTGCGGTGTATTCCGAAGGTTTTATTTCTCACAAACGTTACCGTCCGCGGCGGTGAGAACTTGAAAACCCCAGAGGGGTTGAACATGGCGGCTAGGGCAGAGGATAGGTCTCTGGCGATAGGTGGTGGACGGAAGCGCCTGGGGACCTCACTCGACCCGGGACCCGTGCAGAGAGTTCGGCAGACGGCCTTGCAGAGGGAGATAATCGGAATTCCTCCAGCAGGGAGCTGCCTGAAGCCGGAGGTAGCCGAGTGGAGCGCCAACGAGAGCTGCCGGAGACAAGAAGAGCACAGCCGAGGTAACAGAAGAAGGTAAGCTACACACTTGACAAGACAAGACAGAACTGGATCTAAGACTATGATACGACTAAGGGGAAATTACAACTTCGTCAGACAAGTCGCAACTACGTCTGGGGCAGTCTGAACTGGCTATCACAAGCAACGGTCAGACAAAGGACAAGAGACAATGAGGGTATTTAATGGGAACATACCGAGAGAAGGTTTATCAGGTGTGAGGCAATTAGGGGAATGGATATGCTAGATGGGCAAAATGAATACAGGTGTGTGACGTGGAGTGGAAAAACACCAGTGCAGGAGACTTACAGACACAGGAGGTTGGGGATAATGACGCAGACACCAAGCATGCGGTCAGCCGTCAGCTGGCGACTACCACGTGCTCGACAGAAAACAAAACAAACCCCGTGCCCGATAATGCTCCGACCTGACCTGGACCATGACATTTTCAAACTAACAAGAGGTTAACTTTTACATGGATGTTTCACATAGTCAAAGGGTCAAGTGATTTGTGCTTTTTGATGTGTTTTCATGGAGGTATGCAGTATTGGACAAAGCATATGAAAAGTAAATGAAAGTAAATTTCGTCAACATATGTTTCTTTCGATTTCTCAGTTGGGTGTGTAAGTCATCAAATCCAACCTTATATTATCTTAATCACTGTCTTGTTGCCTAAAAAATATCATATTGAAACATGTCAACCACTCCTAGAAACTGTTAACTGGGCATTGAACAAAAATGTTACACAGCGGGGTTAGTTGAAAACCACATCAATTCTATTAATCGAAAGCATAACTGAAATTACAATATCAGGGGAAGTAATTGACAGTTATGAGGTTTTGGATATTGTGCAGCATTTTCTCATAATGCATAAATCTGTGTTGATAATAGAACTTAGGACGGTTAGATGAGGGATGGCTGGATGCTGTGTGGATATGTAGATGTACAAACAATATCCACCTCTTGTTTATACATAGGATAATATTGATTTGTGTTCCAACAAAAATCTCTAGCAAGTGTTACAACTAACCCTCTGTCTGTTACAATGAACCCTATACCATGGGGTAAGATTTGCACATTTGCACTTCTGTCACTTTTGCTGTAATTGCACAGAAACAGTACCTAGAAACAAGCTTTTCAAGCTTTAGGCTGTGCCCCACTCTCCCATTTACTTACAGTGCTATGAAAATTATATATTGGTCTTTTATGTATTTTTAATTAATTCAATCATTTATTAATAAAGTAGTATAACACCCGTTTCTGTGCAAAAATTTTTGTGGTTACACACCTGCAAATGCTTCGCGTCGTGGCCGCATTACCACTTCGGGGTGTGCATTAACTTTCAAATAATTTAACGGTCCGTCGTCAATTATTCCTTACATGTAACAAAACAAAAATGTTATATTTGATGGACAGGAAGTTGCCAAACAGTTTTGAGTAAAGTTTTTTCTTTATTAAATGTTTATTTGGGAATTGTATCCACTTATGTTAGGGTCACAAAGATGGGTAAGACTAAACGAAAGGTAACGGCGCCCTCTGCTGTTGCATTGGACAATGCATACTTGTAACAAAGAACTAAAGTAAATTCTGTAGATTCTCTTAATCAAAAATTTGCTTTGTTAATTTTCACCCTCAAGAAAACAAGTAATAGTGTAGCACAGATTTTAAAATGTATAGCGGTGTCCATAAATCTGCACCTCCTCAAGACCGACAAATGCTGGCAGCACTGATTTTGCGGGAACTTCTCTCTACGTAATAAAAACCAAGTGTGGCTTTTTCAGTGTGGCTCAACTATACAGTAATATATGAAAATGATGGATCGCCATCCATTCTCCAAATCTGCTTCTCCACCATATAGTTAAAATAATTTATAAAATAAAAAGTTAATACTGTAACTGTTTATTTTATTTCTGTAGAAAAAAACTGCTGGTATTTCAAATTGTTTCTTTATTTGTGTACGACAAATAACATATTTTTCTATTCGGGTCAATGAAACGGAACTGCTGTTCCTTTAAACTGAGCTCGCTCATCAAGCTGAGGTACCACGTCACAGCTGAGCACATGACCTTTTTTGAATCACATTTTTATTTCTTCATGTTCTTGGCCAGGAGTACATGGGACAGAGGCTTACTATCTAAAAAAGCCTTACAGAATACGTGATGATGTTGTGTATTAGAGATCAGTGTTAAACTGCTGAGCACAGAGTTGTGTTGACGCAGAGCGGTCACATGAATTTGAACTGAAGATGGCGGATCAGAGCTCACCAGCTTCGGAGCACCAGAGCACCGAAGTTGCTAAAACTTTACGTTCATCTAATGAATTCCTTAAACCCCACATGAAGGAAAACGATGGACATATAGCCAATAGTCCGGAGGAGTCGCTTTCTCCGGCCTCGGTCATTTACTTTAAGGAGGCGCTAACTTATAACTCAAGTATACAGTTTTCAAAGACAAGCGCTTCTGCCGCACCAGTGCGATATGATTTCCAAATTGAGAAGACCAAGAAAACGAGAAGTGAGTATATGATATGACCGTTTGTTTATAGCTTCAGTTTACATACAGTGGTAGTGTTTGTTACACATGAGCTTTCAGCAGCAGCATTTGATACGTCCAGCATTTCTCCCTGTCTTTTTTCAATGTCAACAACATTGCAACATGACAGCCACTACAGTGTCTAGCGTTTTGCACGTTTGCAATATGCGGCTCAGTTTCGGACTGTCTTTTATAGCCTATTTTTCTGCAATTTATTACTTAAGTCTCGCATATTTAGCATTCATAATACAGCCAGAGTGTCCTCTGCGGCCGAGCTCATGCTTACAGTATTTTGAGGTAACGTTACTTCCGTTTTGGCTTTAGTAGAGATGTAAAATACACTGTGGCACTGTCAGTGATGTATGAGCTGCCTATATGAACAGCATGTTGGGCATTTTAAAGAACGACACTTGTTATGACAAAAATTTATGTCACTTGGTAAAAGAAGGCAGCCCATTAGATTTTAAGACAACCGCGTAATGTTTTTAATGATTATTATAGTATAAAGGATTATAGTTGCAATTGCAAAGTAATTGTTTTCTTATGTCAAACAAATTACAGGTTTTTGCAAACTGTCTTATATTTATTGCACAAGCATCATTTTCTTTTTTGCAATGTGGTGCACCAAAATATTTTTACAGTTCAATAACTAACTAAAGGTGATGTGATTTGTGTGGTATGTGGGTCAATGATGTATAACGACCAGTGTGACCAATAATAGCAATAACTAAAATATATCTAATTTCTCAGGACTCTAGACAAACATTTGAGAGAGGTGGCACTGGTGCTACCAAGTTATTCAGTTGGCGGCACCAGCCCTTAATTTGGTAGCACCAGAGTCATGGGGTTAGGTAAGAAAAAAGAATCACTAAAACTTCATTCTAATGTGTTTAAAACATTAATAAATAAATTAGAAATGAATACAAATCATTGTTTATGGTTTAATTATTTTTATTGTATATGTAACACTTTACCATATGTGACCCTGGATCACAAAACCAGTCTTAAGTAGCACGGGAACATTTTTAGTAAAAGACAAAAATACATTGTGTGGGTCAAAATTATCGATTTTTCTTTTATGCCAAAAATCATTAGGATATTAAATAAAGATCATGTTCCATGAAGATATTTTGTAAATTTCCTACCTTAAATATATAAAAACTTTATTTTTGTGAGTGGATGGTCTGCCACAGTGCCCCTGATTAACAACTTCAAAAGCAATTTTCTCAATATTTTGATTTTTTTGCGCTCTCAGATTCCAGAGTTTTAAACGGTTGTATCTCAGCCAGATATTGTCCTATTCTAACAACTCATATATCTATAGAAAGTTTATTTATTCAGCTTTCAGATTATGTAAAAATCTCAATTTCGAAAAATTGACCCATAAGACTGGTTTTGTTGTCCAGGGTCACATATAGAGGGTTTTCACGACGCGTCATCAATCCGGAAGTCGGCCATGTTGGAGGCACCGAACGTTAACAATGCTATTGAACCGAATGGAAATCACACATTTTGATGGTGAAAAATTCTTCTTTAGAAATAACTGTGAAAATAAAGCTCTTTAATGCAAGTCGATCACACCCGAGAATCGCTATAGCCATATGCTGTAACATCACGTGCAATATAATTAATTATTTTCTACTCTGAACTTCACGCACGAGTCTGCAGTATTAACGTTGTATGTACAGGTAGTTTAACTTAAATCTATTCTACATGGATGTAGACACACACACATTCATGGGTAAAGAATCACTGTAATACAGTTAAGAGGCACGCCTGACTTTATAACTGTATAAAGAAGATGCGTGTCTGCGCAGCTTGCGTTGTATAAAGAAGACGCTTTTATAACTGAGAATCTTGCACTGCACAGATGACAACAATAGCAACAACCCGTCCGGCTGGCCTAGAACATGGGCAGGTATATGCAACTTTGGGGGCGTACATCCCAACTGTAACGTCACAGTCTGTGTTATGTTGGGATTGGCCACTTTTTCAGTGGTCTTTTGCATGCACACGATTTACACAAGAAGGAGAAAACAATAGTGTTTGAGGCTCATGATATGTCATTTCCATGTACAGACCTCTTATTATTAATCCATGCCTTAATTACAGTTTCCATTCTATGGCACCTTTAAAGTTTAAACACATGTTTCCTGCATTAGCATCACAAGCTTACAATACACGCAACACATTTCATTATCTTTGCTGTTTTGTACCTTAGCCGGGGACATTCTTGTATTCTGCAGGCGGCAAAACGTTTCAGTCGCAAGATTGAGCGCTTCACTCATTTGCTCTGTCGGTCCTTCTGCTTCATCATAGCATTAAATGCGCCTCTTACACCCGCGAATTATGTCTTTGGGGGCGGGGTACTGATAGAATGGTTAAAGTTCAGGTTGAACGCGCAGTTTCTGCCAATCTCATATTAATCTTCTTGAGTACATATAGAGTAGTATTGCAGACTTTGTATCTTCGAAGAGTATTTAGTTTGATAACATTTATAAAAGATACAGTTGTACGATTATTTCTGAAATCAGACAACCTCCTGGGGGTGTGCGGGGGGAGGAACTAAATCACGAGCACACAATACGATACACCATCGCATTATCTATGAAGGTATTTCAGTAGCAAAACTTGAGAGCATGTAGATTTTAATTTGTGAACTTGTAAGTATTTGTACCTGTGCACTAAAATGTACACTCACAGCCCCAATGTGAAAACTTGTCAAATAAAAAACTGAAGTTGAATGTTGAGATTTGCACTCGTGGACAAAACTCACAAATCTGTCTTCTGCATTTGAAGTTGCAGAAAAATAGTCACAAATGTGTAAACTGGCATTTACAAAATACATTGGCAGATACAAATGCATAGCACATATTTACATGTTTTCCTAGATTCAGATTTGAATTGCAACCACAAATTGGCATCTACAACCTCTCAAATCTGTCACTGCAGTTTCAAATCTTCCCGCCTTGACTTTTGCTACTACTTTCGCGATAAACCCGTTGCAAAACTAACTTGTGCACTTGAAAGCTCAGAGGCGAGAGAAAGAACGGCATTTGATGACGTCACGTGGCTGAGCCACACCGCCCCCTAATGGCGGGAAAAATCACAATGAAAGGATCTAGCAAATAATAGTTTAAATAATGTTTAAATAACTAAAGCGAAACCATCAGACTTATATATACTGTCATGTATAATTATTCCATGACTTATACTATCTTGTATAGATATCATTTCGTAATGTATTTCAATGATATCATTCTGTATACTATCGATAATACTTTGTGTACTATGGTTTGTTTTAAAATATAATGACATGCTGACCACATTTTCCGTTATGTATACTATAATGTTCATTGATATACTATATAAAAATGTACATTTACACGGTTCAACATTATGATTCTATAGCCTAACTAGGTCTGGGCGATATGGCAAAAAAGTAAACTCGATAGTTTTTTTCTATATTGATCGATAACGATATTTATTTTGATATATATTTAATTAAAAAACTGTATTTAAAAGAATCTATTTTAAATACAGTTTATTAACAAAAGTTAACCTTTAACCAGTTAAAATTCAATTAAATTAATGCACTGTTGCAACACAGAGGATATTAGGCCATAAACAACATGTACCAGTTCATTCAGTCTCATTTAGATTCAATTGACTCGTTAAGTAAAGGGGGTGTTCATTCAGTACATTCAACCAATGAAAGGGCTCCGTTACTGTGTACATTCGAACGCCATTGGCTCAGCACCTGCGCACATACATAACGCTGCAATAATGTCTTGCTCGAGTAGTGAGATTCATTCAATGCATTCAGTGAACCTTAGTCTTTCAAAAAGACATCTCACATAAACTGTAGTACATTTCTTTAATCATGCAAGCATCTTACATGCAAGGTTCAATATTTTAATGTGCACACAAACTCACTTCATTACATCTCTAATCTGTACAGGGCAGCGCCTCAAGTTTGTTTTGTTTAACCGGCGATTGCGAAAAAAATAAGACACTTGATAAACCGCGTGATGACAACTCGAGGTTAGTTTCACCTTTGTTTCCGCTTCCAGTAATGTTTTCCTCCTCATGTTGAGTTTTCTTTGCCAAGTGCAGTATGAAATGGACTTTGTACATTGACGCGCATGATAAAAGCTGCATGCTGACTGACTGTTGTTGCATTTATTTCTGCGTTCTGTTAGACTGTAAGATTAATCCATGTCGAGTCAAAATGGCGATAGTTTATCATCGTTTTTGAAATACATTCTATCGCGATTCGATATGATATTGTTTATCGGCACAGCCCTAAGCCTAACCCTTGAGAATTATTATTGCTTTAGTTATAATGTTACCAATATTATATTAATATAAAAAAACACGTTCCTGGTAGTATAATATAAATGTAAATTAAATTCAGTGAGCAATGTATTATTGACCATTATTGCACTTTTAAGCTATTTCTACTTTTTTATATTTTTTTGTTATTTTCAATAAAGGGAAAATGAACAGAAATTGTATGCAGGACTGTGCAATGCCACCATATACAGTATTGGGGTTGTGGGTTTACCTGGAAGTTTCTTTTCTCATGGAAGGTTTGGATTTTTAACAGATGAGCTTAAACATATTTAATCAATATTTAGTGTACAATTATTTTCTCATGTGATAATTACTAGCCGCAGGATAATGCATCCAGTCGGTTGTTATCGCAGAATACACTGCGTTCCAAATTATTATGCAAATTGGATTTAAGTGTCGTAAACATTTAATTTTATATTGTTCAATTAAACTTATGGATGGTATTGTGTCTCAGTGCTCTTTGGATCACTGAAATCAATCTCAGACACCTGTGATAAGTAGTTTGCCAGGTGAGCCCAATTAAAGGAAAACTACTTAAGAAGGACGTTCCACATTATTAAGCAGGCCACAGGTTTCAAGCAATATGGGAAAGAAAAAGGATCTGTCTGCTGCCGAAAAGCGTCAAATAGTGCAATGTCTTGGACAAGGTATGAAAACATTAGATATTTCACGAAAACTTAAGCGAGATCATCGTACTGTGAAGAGATTTGTGGCTGATTCAGAGCACAGAAGGGTTCGTGCAGATAAAGGCAGAATGAGGAAGGTTTCTTCCAGACAAATTCATCGGATTAAGAGAGCAGCTGCAAAAATGCCATTGCAAAGCAGCAAACAGGTATTTGAAGCTGCTGGTGCCTCGGGAGTCCCGAAAACCTCAAGGTGTAGGATCCTCCAGATGCTTGCAGTTGTGCATAAACCTACTATTCGGCCACCCCTAACCAATGCTCACAAGCAGAAACGGTTGCAGTGGGCCCACACATACATGAAGACTAATTTTCAAACAGTCTTGTTTACTGATGAGTGCCGTGCAACCCTGGATGGTCCAGATGGATGGAGTAGTGGATGGTTGGTGGATGGCCACCATGTCCCAACAAGGCTGCGACGTCAGCAAGGAGGTGGCGGAGTCATGTTTTGGGCTGGAATCATGGGGAGACAGCTGGTGGGCCCCTTTAGGGTCCCTGAAGGTGTGAAAATGAACTCTGCAAGGTATGTAGAGTTTCTGACTGAGCACTTTCTTCCATGGTACAAAAAGAAGAACCATGCCTTCCGTAGCAAAATCATCTTCATGCATGACAATGCACCATCTCATGCTGCAAAGAATACCTCTGTGTCATTGGCTGCTATGGGCATAAAAGGAGAGAAACTCATGGTGTGGCCACCATCCTCCCCTGACCTCAACCCTATTGAGAACCTTTGGAGCATCCTCAAGCGAAAGATCTATGATGGTGGGAGGCAGTTAGCATCAAAACAGCAGCTCTGGGAGGCTATTCTGACATCCTGCAAAGAAATTCAATCAGAAACTATCCAAAAACTCACAAGTTCAATGGATGCAAGAATTGTGAAGGTGATATCAAAGAAGGGGTCCTATGTTAACATGTAACTTGCCCTGTTAGGATGTTTTTGATTGAAATAGCTTTTGATTTCAGTAAATATGACCTCCTAATGCTGCAAATTCAACAAATGACCATTTTCAGTTTTTTACAACCTATGAAATGTTTTCAAACTCTGTTGTGCATAATAATTTGGAACAGTGCATTTTGAGTTTTTCATTTTTTAAATAAATACTGTTGTCAGTGGGAGGTTTGTTCAATAAAATTCCAAATGTACCCTAACTGTTGATTACTTGAAAATTATACTGACTGTCATTTGCATCGACAAATTAGGAAAACCAGAGAAAGATATCATTTGCATAATAATTTGGAACGCAGTGTAAACCCCTTCAGTGTTATACAAGAACTGATTCTGATCATTCTGATATAAGAGTCTTACACAATGACAGGCTGACTGTACATTTTCTGTTTTTAATTTTGATCATTATCGTCAGCGAACTTGCTTCAGCTAAGTTAGGTTGTTAATTAGGTTGCTAATTTATACATCACCCTTATCAGATTCAAGATCTTTATTGTCATACAGTATGTACCTGTAAAAAAATTATATTTTGCAGATGGGGTAGAAAAGCAATAAATATATAATAAAGGACAAACATAGAACAAAGATATACTGCAGAATAAAATAGAAAAGTTAATTTATAGTAAAAAAAGTGGCCGTAAGTAGTATTTTTGTTAAGGAAAATGTATTTATTGATTTAGAGTTTCATCTTAAATTAAATACTGTATTAGTGATTTAAATTGTGGTTTTTCCTGCCATTAGGGGGCGGTGTGGCTCAGCTGCGTGACGTCATCAAATGCCGTTCTTTCTCTGCCTCTGAGCTTTCAAGTGCACAAGTTAGTTTTGCAACGGGTTTATCGCGAAAGTAGTAGCAAAAGTCAAGGCGGGAAGATTTGAAACTGCAGTGACAGATTTGAGAGGTTGTAGATGCCTATTTGTGGTTGCAATTCAAATCTGAATCTAGGAAAACGTGTAAATATGTGCTATGCATTTGTATCTGCCAATGTATTTTAGTAAATGCCAGTTTACACGTTTGTGACTATTTTTCTGCAACTTCAAATTCCGAAGACAGATTTGTGAGTTTTGTCCATGAGTGCAAATCTCAATATTCAACTTCAATTTTTTATTTTACAAGTTTTGACATTGGGGCTGTGAGTGTACATTTTAGTGTACAGGTACAAATACGTACTTTACAAGTTCACAAATTAAAATCTACATGCTCTCAAGTTTTGCTACTGAAATACCTTCATATTATCCCTGCATAACTGTTGATTCACTATAAGTTCGTGTGTTGTTTACATTATGCACTTCGCGCCGATTGCCAACAAAACACAGACATATGACTTAAGCCCTATTCGGACGGTAATTGTTTTTCATAGGGACGTAAGATATTTTCACCATTTACGGGGGTTAATGGTGATTTTTATTGCTGTCCGAATCCAGAATGTCTGTGTTTTTCTCCCACCATCCGCAGTAAAATCCCCGGCCAAATTACCTACTGTTTTTTGACAAACACCAAGGTCGTGCAGTAATTTAATTGCCGTCCGAATCCACATCTCTGAGTTTATAACAGGTGTTAAATCCAAAATATGTTTTGTAAGTCCGTTCTGACCACTTAAAAGCACCTCATTGTGTTGCTCTTTAGAAGATTCAGGGTTTATAGTGTCTGATGCACTGAAAATACCGTAAATGGCAGCATAAAAAGCACAACATGACTCACATAATTTTTTACATTGTAAGAAACAATACGATAATCCTGTAAATAACACATCTGCACATTCATTTAAACAATTATTTGTTCTTTTTTGTCTATACGTTTCACTTTTGTATATAATGCATTACTGTTATTATTTAATTTTCATTTTTTTATATCTTAATGTTTTATTTCACCTCTTTCATGTTTGCACCATGTGTTTACTTTCTTCTGCACTAAGCTCCTGTCGCCAAGTCAAATTCCTTGTGTGTGTAAACATACTTGGTTATAAAGCCCCTTCTTAATCTGATTCTGACATAACGTCTTATTACACACGCACCTGAAGTGCTTCTGCGAACGGAGAGAAACAGTTCACAAACGGCAGAAAGTGCGTCCTTTTGGCTTTCTTTATATTACAAAAGCACAATGTTTTGTGGTTATCGTGGATCTACGCAAATAAATGTAAACCCTAAAAAAAGTTCACATAAATTCTAGCTAACTTGACCGATAGATCAGGTTCGCTGCTTAAGAAAAAACATGAAAACATTCGGTATTGACATTTTAAAATATCATTTTTATTATTATTAAATCCATGCGAATTTTCATGTTTATGAGCACGTGAGAAGTGCATTTTTGGGGTTCGCAGGATTACAAGCTCACCTACACTGTGAATTTATGTTTGTCCGAATGCATAAGTTTTATCACCAAGGAGCCAAGCAGATTTATTTTTACAGACATCCTTATGAGAAACAATTACCATCCGAATAGGGCTTTAGTTTCACTTACCGTGCGATTCATGTCTGGCATCTTTTAGCGCTGGGACTGCTCCATCAATCAGTTTCAAACGATCTACAAATTCATCGTTATATCTAGAGATGCACCGATTGCAGTTTTTTTGCCGATTCCGGTTTCCGATTTTATTACAAGTGAAACCTGCCGATTCCGATTTTCTATCCACAAACTACAATTGACAGTATATTGTATATAAAACCATATTAACTTTTCTTCAATACACATTTTTTAAATTTTCATTACATAAATTATTGAACATTACAATTTCCCCAAATGCAGTTCTCCAAGCTGCATTAAATGACAGAATCTTCTCTTTCCCAAACAACTCTTAAATTGAAGAACTCTGTGACTGAAAATAAGTACAAATAATAAAATATAACCAAACATGTCACTTAATTTACCTTTTTCATTTTTGTACTAAGATAACAATAAAATACTTCAACTTTATTCTTGTCTGTTTCTGTTTATGAAACTAACATTGCTTTATTTCATTTTTTCTGAAATGTAAAATAAATTGTCTTTATCTTGGGTCTGTATTAAAAGAAGTGGGTTGATTTTTGCCGCAACTTCAATAAAAAAGTTAAAAATCTTATGAGTGAATTCTACTCTAAAGATGTATATGTATTTGCAGTTTTTTGTTAGTAAAGAACTCAATCAGATATATATCACATATATTGGTTGATTTATTCATTTTTTTATATTTTGGATTTCTAGAAACAAGTAGAAGTCGTGTTGAATGTCATTTTACCTAGGTGAAATTAACACAGTTTTAACTTAAGACAAGCAATCAGGTTGAATGGAATTTACGTTTGTTTTACACAGAGTGAACGACTTCAACATGAGTTTAGCATGTGTCAGAGTTTAGCATGATGCTAATAGCATCACTGTTGGCATACATACCCCATGTAGACGGAGCAGCGAGAGATGAACTACAGTGCACCTTTTTGTCTGTACAATACATGATGCGTGTGCACGCGCGTGCAGTCAGCGGACATGAGAGATGCGCGTCAGTCAGCAGAGACTCGCGGTCCGGTGGACACACATGCGAGTATAAACAAGCCGTGAAAGACAGGCTGTGCGCGCGCACGTTTACATGTTTACTTGCGGCTTTGAGTGCACTGACATTCTTGCCTGCATCACAGGCAACAGAAGATCGACTTGGAATCGGCGAGACATGAGACTGACCGGCCGGTCACCGGTCCGGCCGATTATACGAAAAACCATCCGATTCCGGTCTCTGGCCGGTCAATCGGTGCACCTCTAGTTATATCCATGTTTATATAACATCCATCACTGAAATGCCATGAACAAACAAACACACATCAACTTCTCTCACTATCGCAAGATTAACGAGCTGCAGCTGCAGGCCCACAGCGCAGCCAATCTTGATGTTAAGCGGGTCTTCCTATCGTTCGTCACATGACACGTGGGCGGGCTATTTCTTTCGCCTTGCCATGGGTGTGCTTTTCCGGGAGAATTGCCCAATAAGGGACTAGGAAAAGTTGTTACATAACGGTTTTTCATGTTCGAAAAAAACTTTCCGAAACCTATACGAAACTTAGGGGAGTGTATCGAGCACAGAAATACTACGTAATACGTCCAACTCGTTTTTTGACAAGATGACCATGTCAAGCATTAGAAGACAGCACGTTTAACATTGTAAAGAAGTCAGAATGCATGAAACAGTGTTAAATCACCCCTTTAAAGGAGGGTAGACGAAAATGAGTGAATGCGCCGCTTGCACAATATAACATTTCTGCACATTAAATTTAAGCCTATATCCGAGTCCATTCCTTCATTCAGAATCTCTTAAGATCCTTAAAATGTTGGTGCTCTCTTATCTTCAGTTCATCCCACTCATTTTCTATAGTGTTCAGATCAGGGAACTGGGATGGCTATGGCAGGATCTTGATTTTGCGTTCAGTGACACATTTTTTTTGTTGATTTTGATGTTTATTATGAACCAATGTGCTGATGGAAGATCTAACAATGACCCATTATAATATTTCTATAACAGCAAGTCAGGGTTTTTTTTAATTTGTTGGTATTTAATAGAAAACACGATGCCATGTATCTGAACAAGATGTCCAAGACCTCTGGTATAAAAGTAGGTTCAAAACAATAATAAAGATCTGCTGACATGTTTAACTGTGGACATGGGGCATTTTTTTATCCATGTTTGCACCAGACCTATCTTGTGTTATTGCTGCCAAAAAAAACTATTTTTCATTTCATATGGCTATAGAACTATGGGATTCCTTTTGTGCCAATAAAAATGAACGCAAACTTTTTAAAAAACGAACAAAAATATACAATGAGAAAGAAAAAAAACACTTTGATAATGAAAACAATAAACTCAGTTGCAAGAATGTGACATGATTTTCAAATAAACTGCTATTTTTCTTAAAGAGTACATTCCTCGAGATCATAAAAAATACATTTCATGAAGTGTTTAATTTTGCCGTGTTTGAATGTAAGCAATCTGCCAAGTTGTAAATCCGAAGGTGAACGAATAACAAAGTTATTAGCTTATAAAAAAGGTAATCGACTCTGAATCACGCGAACAAGTCATGACCTGTCCGAATCTTTAACCACAACGTACCTACGTCACTAGAAAAATCCCCGCCTACTGACTGCGAAAACTTAACTCTCTCCTCCCCAAACACTGTACTAGCTCGTTCTTGACGTGTGCATCATGTCTAAGAGAAGCTGTGTTCTATGTAGTGAAACTAAGTCAGTCTTATTTTCACTACCAAAGGAAGAACTTCTGAGGAAAAAATGGTTACTATTTATTTTTCAAACGACACCAAAGGAGTATAAACCGAACGTTTTACTTTGCGCGCGTCATTTTACCGAAGATTGCTTCATCAATCTTGGCGCCTTTACTGCAGGATACATTAAACGTCTTTCCTTAAAAGATGTTGCAATACCAACTTTATTTGGACCTGTAAGCTCCACCGAATCACAACCTGTAACTGTGACTCTTTATTTTTGTCTTTACTTAAAATTAAATTTGTGTGACGTTATCTCATGTCTGTGTTTAGCTAACGTTACCGTTATTTTTGGGGTTGTTACTGTTTGTTTACCTAACGTTAGCTATAAACTCGTTGCGCTAATGTAAGTGTTCAACCATATTAACTCGCAAAGTCTTTATTTCAAGAACTGCGTGGTGTACTATAGTTATAATAACATCTGAAGATACGAACACCGTACACTGTATGCCGTGATAACTAACTGTTACAAGAGAAGTGTCTAAAACAGTCCTTTTTCTTACTGGCATCTGTATAAGGATTAAAGAATGATTCGTCAGACTCGGGCTCGAACTGGTAAGGTAAAATCGACGCCATCTCTCTCTATACACTGTTAATATCCAACCACCTGCAAACCGTAATACAGCAGTAATGATAGGCGGTCCATTTGCGACACATGCTGAACGCGTTTGACCAATCACAGCAGACTAGACCATTTGACCAATCACAGCAGACTAGACCATCTGACCAATCACAGCAGACTACACTATCTGACCAATCAGATCAGACTACGCTGGCGGAAAGGCGGAGATTACACAGATGAATCGCGGAACGAATCATTTGAGAGTCAGTCAAGAAGTAAGGTAATAAAAACTGCTTATTATTACGAAATAATAGTATTTTTACATCATGTATGTACATAAACTTGTTGTCGGACACTCCATAAACCAAAATAAGCCCTTAAAAATATTGAGGAATGTACTCTTTAACAATATGTCTAAGTTTCGTTTTTTTTTTGCAAATAATAGTTTTGAATTCGCCGCTAGATTTGCTTTCCGAGTTTTCGTTTACGCTTCTCAATTTTTCGTTCACCTTTCTGGCACAAATCTCACGTTGGGGGGACTTATGGCCACTTTACTCTCATTGGTTAGTGAGGATTTGGATTGACAGCTCCCTGACCAGGAAGACGATACTGAAGACAGTGCAGCGGATTAGAGAGCAATCGGTTTTCGGTTTTCTGTATTGTATTGTTTTAGTGTTTGTACTTAAATTACTTTCTTATTTTGTAAGTATATTAAGCAACTTTCACGCACTTAAAAGTGGGACACGCTCAGGCTCTATGACGCCGTAACAACCAAGCCAACGTCGAGCAAATACAGGATAGATAGCCATATTCACATGCAAACTTTACGTGGGTTTAGAGCCGTCAAGTCAGCAGTCTATAATTTATAATTTCAATGATATCAGGAAAACGAGATGCCTAGTGAGTTTTGAGGAGATATACAATAAAGTGTTATGCTTCCAGTTCATATTTCTAATTTATAGATTATAATCGTGGTGGCATTTTATGTATCGTTTCTATCTTTAAATGTTTGTTTATAGTTTAAGAAGTCTCTCTTCTGCTTTTCTTTAACCTGTTTTATGTAGGTGTGTAAATACATAATGAAATTGTTGTTTGCAAAAGGCAGACTAAATTAATAAAACATTCTGAAGGCCTCTAATTGTGTCATCTTATGAATTTGTTTTGTTGTAGCGTTTAAAAAACATAAATGTCATTTGAATGTATTGGTAGTGTTTTATGAGGTGTACTTTCTGTGAATGTAAAGAAAGGGGTATAATACTGTACATTCACCATGAGTTTAAAAAGAATGATACAGTACTTAATTTATACGTGGACTTAATTCTTTAAAAGGAGACTGTATGCAAGAGCGACATCGTCATCCTCCTCCTCAGCTGGACACAAGTCACCATCAGGTACATTTATGTAACCAAGATAATAAAATCGCTAAAAGTTTCTCTGTACAGTAGCTATGCAGCAATGTTTTCATTTAGCACGTTAATTTCTCACAACCCAATAATCTGTAACGTGTCTTTATTGGATGTTATAATGCAAGTTGTTTGTTCCTTTTTAAGAAAATTATCTTAATAGGCCATAAAATAATACCTGACAAAAAATATAAAGCACACAATGAACGCGCTTAGTAAAGACAGAATTGATACTGTACAGGAATACAACTTTAGTGATTTTCTTTATTATCTGAATTACATTAATTTACCTGAGGATGAGGAGGACGCTTGGATCCACACCACGCATGACTTACCTACTTCAAATACCAATTACTAATATACTAACTAAATAAGAAAGTATTTTTAAGTACAAACAATAAAGATAACAGCATGCAGATCGTTCTCTAAGATTCGTTGCACTGCACTGTCTTCAGTATCGACTTCCTTGTCAGGGAGCTATCAATCAAAAACTCACTAGCCAATCAGCGTAAAGCGGCCATAAGTCCTGCCTACACGTGAGATTTGTGCCAGAAAGGCGAACGAAAAATTGAGAAGCGTAAACGAAAACTCGGAAAGCGCAAATGAAAAATCTAGCAGCGAATTAAAAACTATTATTTGCAAAAACGAAACTTAGAAAATTGTTAAGAAAAATAGCAGTTTATTTGAAAATCAAGTCACATTCGTGCAATTGAGTTTATTGTTTTCATTATCAAAGTGTTTTTTTTCTTTCTCATTGTATAATTTTGTTCGTTTTTTAAAAGTTTGCATTCATTTTTATTGGCACAAAAGCAATCCCATAACCCAGTCCTGGTTGAAGTTCCAGTATGGTAGATTAATATGGTGGAGTTCTGCATGAGAGCAGAAGATTTGTTTCTTGAACAGTGTCCCAAACAACTTGTGGTGATGGAGGTGCAGTTTTCCTTTATTTTTATGAAAAGTTTTCTGACCCCAAAATTCAACTGATTACTGCTATTTTCCATCTTTGCTCCTTGAAGAGTCTTTGGCCACTCAGATTCTTCTCCTCGCTGTGCATTGAGACAATATAGACACACATCCTGTTTTAAGCTGATTTTCAACATCTCCATTCCATTCAAACTTCTTGATCATTGCCCTGATGTTGAAAATTAGATTTTTTATTGCATTTACATTTTACATTTAGTCATGTAGCAGACGCTTTTATCCAAAGCGACTTACACGTTGGGTAAACAATGGAAGCAATTGGGTCAACATTAGGAAAACAAAAAGCATAAGTGCAATAAAACATGTCTCACAAAGCCTACTACAGTGTACAGAGCTAAGTTTTTTTTATATATAGATAGAGTAGAAAAGATATAGAAGTCAGAAATGATCGGTTAGGTGCTGACGGAAGAGATGTGTTTTCAGCCGATTCTTAAAGATGGCCACAGAATCTGCTGATCTTGTAGCAGCAGGCAGATCATTCCACAAATGTGGAACCGATCCAGAGAAGGTTGTGAGAGCAATTTTTTTTACCTTTTTGGGATGGCATCACAAGACGTTGTTTGTTTGCAGAGCACAAGGATCTGGCAGGTACATAAGTCTGCATTAGTAAATGAAGATAAAGGGGTGCCAAAACAGTGGTGGTCTTGTAGGCCAGGAGCAGAGTCTTGAATTTGATGCGAGCGACTATAGGGAGCCAATGTAACTTAATGAAGAGAGAGGGGTGTCGTGTGCTCTCTTCGGTTCATTGAAGACCACTCTTGCCACTGCATTCTCGATCATCTAGAGGTTTTGTTGTGCAAGCAGGAAGTCCAGCTAGTAGCGCATTGCAAAAGTCCAGTCTGGACAGAACAAGAGCCTGGACTAGGACCTGCGTAGCATGCTCAGATAGGAAAGGTCTAATTTCCTGATATTGTAGAAGATGAATCTACAGGACTGAGTGGTGCTGGCAACCTGATCTGTGAAGTTTAGCTGATCATCGATCACCACTCCCAGGTTTCTGGCCGTTCTGGAAGATGTGATTGTTGATGAGCCCAGTTGAATGGAGAAGTTGTGATGGATCTTAGGGTCGGACAGGATTACAAGCAGTTCTGTTTTAGCAAGGTTCAGCTGCAGGTGATGGTCCTTCATCCAGAGCGAAATGTCGCTCAGGCATGCTGAAATGGGTGCAGAAACAGTCAGATCGTCAGGCTGAAATGACAGGTGGAGTTGTGTATCATCCGCATAGCAGTGATAGGAAAAGCCATGTTTCCGAATGACAGCACCAAAAGATGTGTATACAGAAAAGAGCAACAGCCCAAGCACTGAGCCCTGAGGCACCCCTGTATCGAGATGTTGGGACTCAGAGACCTCACCTCTCCAGGATACTCCAAATGACCTACCTGAGAGGTAAGACCTGAACCATTGTAGCACCATTCCGGAGACGCCCATAGCCTTGAGGGTCGACAGGAGGATGTGGTGGTTAACAGTGTCAAAGGCAGCAGATAGATCCAGTAGGATGAGTACAGATGAGTTCGAGGCAGCTCTTGCCAGTCTCAGGGCTTCAGTGACAGAGAGCTGGAATGACCGCTCTTGAAACCTCACTGGTTGCTGTCCAGGAGGTTGTTCTGCGTGAGAAAAGAGGAGAGCTGGTTATATACTAGGGTTGCACGGTAAACCTCTGGAAATTTACCGGTACATGTTAGATTTCAATCGGTTCAATACCAGAGTTTTGCTTGTTTCGGTACTTGAAACACTGCTGTTCCAAAGTTCACCGCTATGTGGCAGTATGCCACAGAACCGACTCAGAACCGGCAACATAGAAGAACAAGATGAATCGCTCTACAAACACTTTTGCGACCATTTAAACTGAGACACCGTGAGTGATTTATTACAAATTCGGCTTTCTACTTTTGCTGAGAGATCTTTAGATTGTTTTACAGTATAATGTATATTCTACATGCTGCGATGCGTAGGGCTGTCACGATTATGAAATTTGACTGACGATTAATTGTCTAATAAATCATTGCGGTTATGACGATTAATTGTCTGTTTTAGGGCTTTGGCGATTATGACGATTAATTGTCTGTTTTTGAGCTTTGACATTTAATTCTCATACATTTTTGATTCAGCGATTGAAACGACCATATTGTTCTGAATACAAGACTATGTTTTTTTATTGGAAATACATAGGAAAAAATTGGGTCATCATATATTTAAGGTTTAGGCTTTTACCTGTCAATAATACAACCGCCAAATACTTGTAAATTAAGTAAATTGATCAGGTGTGAATTGAAGCCACCATTAAAATACTATCAGTCATAGAAAAGCTTCTAGTCTGTTTTTTTCTCACTTGCAAGACTACAATAAAAGTTCATTTCTATGTTAATGAAATTTTGGTAGACTGGTTTTCACACTGAGATTTGCTTAAATAATATTAAATTGTACAGCAGGTAATTTGTATGTTTTTTTTTTTTTTTAAGTGATTGTGTTGTGGTGGTACATTTTACAAGTATTACCATGCTTTAGTAACCACATATGCAATATGCAGATGCACTACAGCTCCCCCTAGTGTCTTCTATAGAGATGTGCAATAATTGCGATGATCTGAAACCATCGCGATGAGGTCAAACAATCACGATGAGACGATTATTTAATAATCGTGACAGCCCTAGCGATGCGTCTGTACACCCCCATTCAACGGCATACAGAGCATATATAACGTTATCTCTGTTCCAGACATCTCAGTTAGCCTACTAATCATCATGAAGTTCTCTTTTGCGTCTTGTATATGTTTTTATACTGGCAAATACACACTCAGTTATGTCAAAAACACAAAAGGTTCACAGAAGCACAGTCCGTTGTGTTTTAAAGTGAAGTGAAAGTGACCTATTTGCCAGGTATGGTGACCCATACCCGAAATGTGACCTCTGCATTTAACCCATCCAGAGAGTAGTGAACACACGCACAGCAAGTGGTGAACACATGTACACCCGGAGCAGTGGGCAGCTATCACTGCAGCCCCTGGGGAGCAAGTAGGGGTAAGGTGCCTTGCTCAATGGCACCTCAGTCGTTACCCGCCGGCCCTGGGTATCGAACCGGCAACCTTCTGGTCACGAGTCAGACTCTCTAACCATTAGGTTAAAAATCTCTAACCATTAGAGAAAATGAAACTTTTGTAGCTTTATTTAGAGTCATTGCATATTTATTTTATAGAAGTGAAGAATGTGCAGTGTTTTATTTTTATCTTGAATGCTACTGTTAAATAGACCTACTTGAAACATTTAATTGTTGTTAAAAATTTAATTGTTCATATTTGTGGGTTTATGATGATAAGTCTATAAGCATTTTTCAGTAATACAGTGTAAAAATAAAATGGTGCTATATAAAATATAAAAATAATATATGAAATATGCATTAAAGCAGTTACAGCAGTTTCATGCAGTCTTCTTAATATTTTTTCAAATAATTTATTTTGGGGCTGGTTATTGATCACCTATGGTACCGATGTGGTACCGATATTACCGGTATTAGATTCTGGTGCCGTACCAAAGGCAAAATTTTGGTATCGAGCCAACACTATTACGTACAACACGCTCAAGAGTTTTATCAATGAAGGGGAGGAGAGATACCGGTCTGTAGTTATCTAACAGTGCAGGATTAAGAGTGGGTTTCTTCAGTAGTGGGGTAATACGGGCTTCTTTGAAGACTGCGGGAAATGTACCAGTGGTGAGAGACGAGTTGATAATGTGGGTCAGAGTGGGAACAACCGATGGAGAGATGGTCTGGAGGAGATGAGTGGGGATGGGATCTAGCGGGCAGGTCGTTGGGTGGTTCGAAGACATGACCTTGGAAACATCATCTTCAGATAGGAGGGAGAAAGAGGGGAGCGAGCATGTGTCGGGGGTTTGGCCGTGATCAAGAGGCGGTGGTGGCGCAGAGAACTGACTGCTGATGGTGGTAGTTTTCTTTACGAAGAAAGATGCAAAATCATCAGCTGTTAAGTCCGATGGACGTCAGGTGAGGGGGAAGGCGGGCAAAGAAGAGTACGAGAGTCAGGCGAGTTGTTGATTTTAGCATGGTAGTACTGAGTTTTCGCAAAGGAGACATCAGCAGAGAAAGAAGAGAGGAGAGACTGATAGAGACAGAGGTCAGCGGGTTCTTTAGATTTGCGCCACTTTCTCTCAGCAGACCTGAGCGATGCTCACAGAGAACATCAGATAACCAGGGGGCAGAAGGGGATGCACGAGATGGCCTAGATGTAAGGGGGCATAAGCTGTCTAAGCAGGAGGTAAGTGTGGAGCAAAGAGTGTCGGTGGCGGTGTTAGTATCCAAGAGAGAGAGCTGTTCGGAGGGAGCGTGGCGGAGACCGCAGAGGATAAGCGGGAGGGAGAGAGTGTACATGGGTTGCGTCGGAATGTGACCACTGGGGAGGCATGTGACCAGTGAAGAGGCATGTGACCAGTGGGGAGGCATGTGTAGTGTCTGGGGAAGTTAGGTCGAAATCAAGAGTGATGAGGAAATGATCCGACGTGTGCAGCGGGGTGACCTGGGATTGATGAGTGGAGCAGTAGCGTGTGTAGATAAGATCTAGTTGATTACCTGACTTATGAGTTGCTGAAGTGGGAACTCGCTTGAGGTCAAACGATGCAGTCAGGTTGTTGAAGTCGGCAGCCTGCGGTTTTTCAAGGTGGATATTGAAGTCTCCAAGTACCACCAGAGGAGTACCATCCTCGGGGAAGGATGACAGAAGCGTATCCAACTCCTCCAAGAAATGTCCAAGCTGACCTGGGGGACGATAGATAACTCAGGGCTTGACATTAAGCATTATCATGTGGTTGTCCTTTGGACAAGTAAACTTGTCATTCACTTGTCCGAGTACAAAAATTACTTGTCTAACGATAAAAAAATGGTATTTCATTTGAATTCTCAATATAATTGTTCCGGATCTAGATTGGTCAAGTTTGCTTCTAAGCATTTTAACTAGTGTCTGCTTTGGCCACCTGAATTTGGTTATAGCAGGGTTTTTCCTGTCTCAAAATGAGGCTGAGGTGGTGCCACCCTGATCTTGTACACACACACGTAGGCCTACCGTACCTTTAAGTGGCCAAAGTGACTTTGAGTTTGACATATTAAAAGTTCTAATAAAATTAGATAAAAATGACAATTATTAAGTTATATAAAACATTACTTTTATTCAACCAAACAGAATTGTTTTTTAATCAAATAAAGCTTTTTTATCATTTCAACTAACTTTTCAGCCCACAATAGCCAACTAAATTAACCAGTCTTACTAAATGAGCAAAGCTCATTCACATCTTGCATTCTCTGTGGTTCATTTTAAATGATTCAATGATCTCTTACATTCGCTAGTGACTGAAAAGTTCAATAGTTTAAATGAATCGGTTCAAATGAGTCATTCGTGTGCGAGTCATTCTGAATGCAATGTGCGTTCATACTGGCGAACTCGCTGTGTACAGTATATGCTGATTCAACGATCCAACTGCACAGCTAAAGACATTACAATGATGTACGTCATGTTAATTCAATAAATTTCATGTATTTTGATGCAAAACAAACAGCCGTGAAACACAGGCTGGCTCTTGTTTTGCAACTCTTTTTAGCGCCTCAGTGTGCTGATAACGAAACAGCGCCTCCACTGTGGCGTAATGTCGCAACTGCAGTTACAAATGACAGTCTGTTAAATGCACGCAACATTTCTTGTGAAGGCTCGCAACATAATTTTGGCGAGAGCCTGAGGCGGCACGACATTTGACGGAGGCGCCGCCTCCAATTTCTCTATGCAGGAAAAACCCTGTTATAGGCCTACTCTCCGTGACTGCTATAAAACAAAGGCAAGCAGTAATTATATAGCACTGGTGCTAGAAAGGTTTAAAGTTTGGTAGCACAGGCCAAACTGTAGAAGCACAAGTATAAATCATTTTGTCATCATTAAAAAAAAAATGCAAGTGCAGTTCATCATGAATAAACAGGTAACTGACAAAAGACATTAATGTTACATACAGATGAATAAATTAGGGCTAGGGCTGTGACGGTGGCCGTGACAACCGCACCACCGCGGTGGTAAAGTGCCATGACGGTGGTGAGCTGCCACTCGCGGTAGTTCACGTCACTGTGACAAATATAAGTGTAATAAAAATGATAGTTGCGATCAGGATTGCTATTTGTACCCTTTCAGTTGTAGATGGTTTCATTTAAAATATTTGACATTAACAGAAATTATTGGCATACGTTTCCGTTGGCGCATTCGAGCGCGGGCCTGCCCGGCAAAACCCAGGTTATTCTGTGGGTTCTGCAATGGATCTTGTTGTAAAATTAACAGTTACATAAAATCAAAACCGGCTATGACCCGCTTGGAAAAAGTAACGTTTTTATGGCAATCTGAATAGGAAAGCCAAGGTAGGTTTAAACAGTTTGTTTCAAATGGAATTGTCAAGGACTGTAAGGGTTAATACGCGACTGACTGAAGTTGTCACTGCAACAAGAGCTTTTTTATTTGATATTTAACTATCTTATATCATTTAAGTTTTCATTATTTACTGATGTTTATTTAAATGTTTTATGTGCTGTAGTGTGCCGTTTCACTGGATTTGCGCATTAAACATGGACGGATGTTTCATCCTCATATATTTCAGATATCATATTTCAATTTCAAGTATTTAACTATTTAACAATTTCAAGTATTTAAATAAGGTCTATATTTCTCTTCCACTCGTCATGTGGTTGCTACACGCAAATATAATAATATAAATATTATTTATATAAATAATATATATTTCCCAAAATAAGTAAAAAACTGCCACCGTCACAGCCCTAATTAGGGCCATATAATTTTAGATTACCTAAATTTGTTTGAATATTTCTCATTTGTGTATTTTTCCTTTTTAACTATACAATAGTGGTATATTTGTCCACATAAATTACTGTAGTATACTATAGTAAACTGCAGTAAAATTCTTAGATACTATAGTGTTTATGAACTTTACTATAGTATACAGTGTTTATCAATTCACTACAAGGGCACTACAATTTTCAAAAGCAAATACTATAGTACACCACAGTATTTTTTGTCTGAGTGTTCAATTTAACGGGACTTTTATTTTGACGGGTCTTTCGGAAGACGCTTGAGTTTTTGTGTTTCCCAATAGCTTGGCCTAAACTGGCCTATTTAAAAATCCTTATACGTTGAGCCATGTTTTTTATTTTACAGGTCTAATAATGGAGCTGTTTTACAAAATGTGTTATTTTGCATTAGTGCTTATTTGAGGTTGAAATTAAATTAATAAGGTTTGAATAATAGGTATATGAATATAAAATTAAAGAGCATAAAAATCTACCTAACAATCAATCAGTAATAAAATTTATGACCAGTTTTACTGGTTTCCAAAATATTTTCTTGTATCGTCTGAGACGCCTTGCATAGGTTGGTTCATCTGTGACATGTCATGTTTATCTGCACCTAATGCGCCTTGCTTCTCTAAAACATTTTGTCTAATAAACAGCAGCTTTATCAGCTAGAATCTAAATCTAGTCTCGATTACTAAGGCCTTCATGTTTCTCTTGTGGCTCAATAACACCAGCTCCCCCGCCTCCAACAGGCCCCTCGGGTGCTGTGCCCCCTTCGCTGTCACCATCTGCTCACGTGACTCCCATGATCCTCCTCAGCATCACAGCAGCCATCTTGGTCAAGACCCTCCCATTTGCAGTGTGTTCAGCCAATCCAATTAATGCTAGTTGGGGCTGAGAGAGAGGGAGCTGGAGAGAAAGAGACATCTCTGAGTGTAGCTCGACTCACACAGCATCTCAATCCCCTGGCTTTGCCGAGCCAGAGCAGAAGCGGGGAAGCCTTTATTCACATGCCGGATTTCAGCTTTTGTTGCTTGTTCTTGCAACGAGGCTGTTGAGCTCCAGGAGAAGAATAGCATCCTTTCTGTCAGATTTGCCTCGGACTGCTGTCTGATATTTAGTGTGTTTTCCTTGCCACCTCCTTTGTTTTCCTTCTTCCTTTCTACTGGAGAAGAGAAGACTGTTGGTTGGACTGGATTTTTAATTGTTTTGCTTGTGTTTTGCACTGCATCCGTCTCGCTGAGGGCCGCCATCGAGATTGTTATTGTCATCGCAGCAGCTATCAGCTGAGTCACCATGTCCGATCTGACGCCCCATAGCGAGGCCCCCACCCCCACTACTGACAAAATCACACAGGCTGCCAGGGAGACCATCTACCTATGTAACTTCCGCGTGTCGGTGGATGGGGAATGGCTGTGCCTGCGGGAGCTTAACGACATCTCGCTCACGCCTGATCCTGAGCCGGCTCATGAAGGTAGGCGAGCAGAGCATCACTAGTAGGCCTCTGTTGCTCTTACCGTACTGGGCGGTGCTGACCTAGCCTTCCACCATCATGCTCCCAGCATTCCTGCGGGCATGTTTGGAAGTGTAGTTTTATGGAATGTGTATTACAGTTTATTTTCTTGTGGATGATTCTAGAAGCAATTCATAAACTATAACTAAGCTGTCAGTTTTAAAGTTTTAATCTGATTAAACAGTTAAGCAAATGAAGTACAAAATATATTTTAATAGAAATAACTTTAGACAGATAACTGACAGATTATAGCTCTATTTAAGTTATTAATATCATTATACAATTTTTTTGAGTAAGCATTGACTTTTAGATGCAGAAAATATCATTCTAATTTGCGGTAGTTAGTTTTGTGCAAAGAGTTATATGATTTAATACAAAATAAAAGGCATTTTACAAATGTATATAATTTGTTGTTTTATTTATGTCCTTATTTTAAAGAACATTTTTTTTTGCATAGTGTTCGGAGCTCACAATATATTGTTTTATGTTCTACTAATGCAGTCCGTTACTGTAGAGCCAGGGTTTACCCTGCAAATTGGGAACAGTACTGTTGCCCAGGAGATGGTCTGAATTGTCTTTGAATGGATTGATCAATTGGCAGCAGTGAGATGCGAGCAGAGGCCACACGGAGAACAAGCCGCATCTCCGTCTAATATATTTCCCCTGCAATGAAAGAGCAAGACAGGCATGTACTAAGATAGGAAATTGACAAAACGATCTCATAAAGTGTCTTTACAGCTTTATCCAAATTGATTTTTTTGTTGTTTATGCCTTTTCAGACACTGCCTCATGTTCAAGCTTTAAAAACCTTTTGTCTCCTTACATTGGGATAGAACTGACTTAAAATGCCCCCACAAACTTATAAATACCCTATATGTAATAAGATTTACTTTGGAGATGTTTTAGACTAGTCCTTTTCTAATTTCTAATTTCATTATTAATAGTCTGTCATGTTGACATTTTCACCGATACAATATGTGAAGAAGGCTTGTTTTACTGCATGCCAATGTTATTTTGTAATGCATTTTTGCTGAGTTTTGCCTCATCGACTGTCATTTATGGTTTGATTTGTTTGTTCCTCACAGCCAAGCCACATAAAAACCTAGAGGCTTTATATTAAGATTATATTAAACAGTACACCCAAATGCACAATAAATAGGTTCTTAATTACTTATTTTTCTGTTTCTGTTGGCAGACAACAAAAACTATGTATTAGTGAGTGAACTCAACTAGCGGTCACTTTTATTGAACAGCTAATTCCATCTGTGTTAATGTTTATGCGTCCATACAGTCATCGCGTTTTAAATCATAAATTAACAAACAAGGTCAATAAGTGATTAGTTCTTGGAAACACTGTTTGTACATGCGTATCTCATTCACGCGTCAGTGCGTTCTGAACAGTGTTGGGGGTAACGCGTTACAAGTAACGTTCGTTACGTAATAAGAGTACTTTTTTAAGTAACGAGTAATGTAACGCAGTTACTTTATAAATTTACATATCAATACTCGAGTTACTTTTCAGTCTAATCATTGATTTATATGAACATTTTTTAACTGCAGAAGTGAAATTCTGAATTAAAAGTAGTGTATACATGATCGCTCATGCTTGCGCAGAAACAGTCGCTAGTCAGACATAAGGGCTCAGCATAGTCCAGGCGATTGCGCTTTCGTTCTGCGTTTTGGGGTAAAACGAAGCTCGAAAACGTTGAGAGACGATATAGTGTTTTCGAACAATCCAACACCCCTTTGTTTCTGGAGGCGGGGTTTACATGACATATCCAAATAGCCTCTGCGCACGTGGCCACACAAACAACACACCCACCTATTACGTAATGGCCATGGACCAATGGTGGCTCGAGGGTGTTTACCGGCCAACACGAACTTCCCCGGAGAGTTCTGTTTGGTTTGCTGCTGCGAACTAGTGAAATGAATTGTCGTTTGGACCAGATTTGGTTCGAAATCAGGTCACAGACGGTCGTTTTTTGATTTCAAGTGTAGTATGCTGAGCCCTATAGGCAGTGTTGCCATGTCTGCAGTGCTGCAGTGTTCCGGCTTCGTTTTTGTTACGCAAATCTGGCAACCGTTGACACAGCGATGTGAGGCCAGAGCTCAGTTGCGGAGCTATAGTGTGGCCGCACTTGCCACCATGGACAAAACGCCTGCAAATGCCGGTCATGCTCAATTGACAACTTTCAGATCGTGAAATTAGCATGAGTCATGAGCAATCAGTTGTCCTGCAAATGCCGGTCATGTTTGGAAGATAACTTTCAGATCGCGAAATTAGCGCAAGTCATGACACGCAACAGCAATCAATGGTCTCATGCCTCGTGAATGTAAACATAAGATGTGTTTGACTATTTGTGGCGCTGCACGCACAGACAGATCTGCAGATTTTAATGGGAATGGTCACTGTTAGAAGAAGGGTTGGGGAGTGGGCGGAGCATGGGAGAAAGAAAGGAAACAACTGTCATCTGTTAGTCTCCTCACCAAATACCAGCATATATACAACATAATATGTTAAATGTCATTTTCCCCTCAAAATAATCTATAATATTAGTAACATATTATATGTTAGATTAATCATAATTTCGTATAACACTATTGAGCTGTTTTGGCTCAACGAAGTGCTCAGCAATGCAAAGAGGATCTGTCATATCGCTTATACATTACTTTTTTAAATAAAAAAAAAACACCCATATTTGCCGGCCAAAAATCCTCATTTTCCCACACGGTGTTATATGACTGGAAACTACTCTGCCGTCCCAAAAGCTCACCGGCGCCATCTTGTGCAACTAGCCGCGCTGTCAAAACACAATAAATATGGAGAGTGACACCGAAGTTCCCTTTCTGTCGGTCTCTCGACGTTGTGTCGAGCCGACAGATGGGGTTCGTCCCTGAGAACCAATCGCTTCCGACTTCTTAGAAAAGGCCAATGAAATTGGCGAATGAAATTTGCATGCCGGACTCCACCCCCGGATATCCGGGTATAAAAGGGAGACGGCGTGCCTCATTCATTCACCTTTTGTTCTTCGGAGCCTTCGCTCATGATCAACAGACTTCGCTACAAGATAGCAACTACAAGACTGCCGGTTCTACGACGTGGTGCAGCGGACTGTCCCTTCCTGCGGCGACTTCCCCTGGGCGTCTCGGCGGTTCCAGAAGTGTTCAAGTTTTTTCTCTAAAAGAGCAAATTTCTCCAGCGTGGCATGTCCCGCCGTTCTCGTGGGTGCAACACACTCATCGAGGAGGGGGACGGACATGAGGTCTGCTTCCAGTACGCTGGGGCAGCCCTTGTGGATACGTCCTGCCCGCACTCTCTGCGGTTGACGATTCAGACGTTGCATCACGGGTGGCTGTGTTCCCACGGGACTCCACCACCTCGTCTGCTTCTCGTTCCGTGACGGCAGGACTACGGCCCTGCCGTCCGCTACGGCGAGCAGCGAGGGTGATATGAGGATTACTGTGAGCGCTAATCCGTCAGCCACCGGCTCGCGGGCCGTTCACACCTCGTCTCGCTCGTCTGACCGTTCCCCATGAGAGGGTACCACCGTCTTGTTCCTCAACCACATATTCGGAAACGGTGCGTGATGATGAGATGTCCGTTGCAGCATCGGAGAGCGACTTACTGGCATCGGACTCCGACGATTCCTCGGAGCTCTCTCCCTCGGGGGGTCGAGCCCAGGAAGAAGCGGACGTCGAAATGTTAGCCATGCTTCCCCGGACCGCCGGCATTGGGTTGCAGTGCACGCACTGCCTCTCCCAACGCTCGCGGCTGGATACATGGTACCTCGGGTTTGAGAGCGGCTCCAAGCCGTACTCGCCCCCAGTGCCGTGTTTCCCCGGAAGTGCATGAAGAACTTAGTACGACCTGGAACGCCCCCTTCGGCGCGTGCATGTCAACTAGTTCCATCGCCCTTTCTTCCCTCGATGGTGGGGCAGCTAGAGGATACGTCGATGTCCCCCAGGGGCTCGACCTAGACTCCCGTCCAAAGCATGTAGGTTTTTCAGCATCCAAGATGTAGAGAGCTTACTCTGCTGCGGGCCAAGCTGTCCCCTCTCTCCACGCTATGGCCATCCTGCAGGTCAGGCCAAGGCGTTGAGAGAGCTTCATGAGGGTAAGACCGACCCAGCGCTTATGCAGGAACTCCGCGCCGTCACCGACCTCGCTCTACGGGCGACCAAGGTGACCGCGCGGGCCCTGGGTCGGGCGATGTCCACACTTGTGGTCCAGGAGAGACACCTCTGGCTGAACCTTGCACAGATGAGTAACGCCGAGAAAGTCTGCTTTCTCGACGCACCCATCTTGCAGGGGGGGCTGTTTGGTGATACTGTCGAGCTGCAGTTCTCGACAGTAAAGAAGCAGACAGAGGATATCAAGATATCACCCTCTGGCTGTCGAGATCCTGTGCACAGTCTGCTTCCCAGCAGCCCTGGTCCTCTTCGACGCCTTCCGGTTTCGGCGCCCCCCACTCAGGCGCCCCCCCGGAAGAAGACATCGAAGAGGAGACCACCACCCCGTCAGCAGCTGTGGCGGAAGTCGAAGCGGCCCTCATGGGAAGACCCCAGGGAGATCGAGAATACCTTTGGGCCCGACCCCAGCCATTCCTTCGCTGATTGGTCGATCCGGGACGGTTCCTGCCCCGTCCCAACATCCCACTTCTAAGAGTTTTCTCTCTCTCTCTGGGTGCTTATCACAGCCGCTCTCACCCGCTACACGGTGGTGTTCGGCAACTCGACGTTGCGTCACGGCGAGACCCAATGTCGAGGATAATCAGCAGCCTAAGCACTCTCAATTGATGGTGCGTTGCGCTACATCATCGTCTGGGCATTATCACAGCCGCTCTCACCCGCTACACAAAGGTGTTCGGCAACTCAACGTTGAGGCAAGACCCAATGTTGAGGATAATCATCAGCCTATGCACTCTCAATCGATGGTGTGTTGTGCTACATCATCGCCAGGCAGGTAAAACATCAGAGCCGATCTCCTCTCCGGGAACCCCCCACGGCGAGGGATCCATACTGCCAGCCATCGAACCACCCCCCAGGAGGTCGATGAAGCAGAACGTACCCCTAGCCTCCCTGTCTCGGTCCCTGGGAGCCTGACAAGAGCTTCCCAAACCGTCACGGTGACTACGGGATACGATCTGTCTCGGCTACGCAGTCCAACTCCCCAGACGCCCGCCCAAGTTTCGGACATCCTCCAAACCTCAGGCAGAGGCAAGGATGCTCCCGTGCTTTGGGCCGAGGTCGCCACCCCTCTGGTGAGGAAGCGATCGTGCTCGTTCCTCTAGCCGAGATGTTCAACGGGTTTTACAGCCTGTACTTCATCGTCCCCAAAAAGGGGGTTGCTAGATCTGCGTACCCTGAACAGGCACCTACTCAAGCTGCAGTTCAGGATGCTCACGCAGAAGTGCATCCTGGCATCTATCAGATGTCAAGATTGGTTCATGGCAATCAACCTGAAGGACGCTTACTTTCATGTCTCGATTCTCCCTCGTCATCGACCTTTCCTACAGTTTGCTTTCGAGGGTCAGGCATATTAGTCCAGAGTCCTCCCTTTCGGTCTGTCCCTGTCCCCACGAGTCTTCACGAAGATCGTGGAAGCCGCCCTCACTCCCCTCAAGGAGAGAGGTGTGCGGGTACTAAACTATCTCACGACTGGCTCATTTGACACACTCGTGAGATCTGTTATGTACACACAGGGACCTAGTGCTTCGGCACCTAGATCGATTGGGACCACAGGTCAACCAAGAAAAGAGCAAGCTCTCCCCTGTGCAGAGCATCCTATTTCTTGGTATGGAACTCAACTCTGTCTCCATTACAGCGTGACTGACTACAGAGCGTGCTCAGTCAGTGTTGAACTGCCTGGAATATTTCAAGCAGTCAGCGGTCCCCCTGAAACAATTTCAGAGGCTCCTGGGCACATGGCATCCTCGGCGGTGATGATACCCCTCGGGTTGATGTACATGAGACCGCTCCAACACTGGCTACAGAGTCGAGTTCCATGGAGAGCGTGGCACACCGGCAGCAGGCGGATGGTGATTACGCCTCTCTGCCGACGCACCCTAACCCCTTGTCTTCAATGACCTTTCTACGCGGGGGTCCCTCTCGGGCAGGTCACGAGGCATGTCGTGGTGACAACAGCCGCCTCCCTGCAGGGTTGGGGTGCCGTGTGCAACGGGCACGCAGTGTTGGGGCGATGGACGGGCCCCCGCCTGCGCAGGAATATCAACTGCCTAGAGTTGTTGGATGTGCTACCTGCACTAAAGGGGCTACTACCTCTCGTGCAGGACAAGCACGTGCTGGTCCGGTCGGACAGCACAACTTCCATAGCGTATTCAACCGCCAGGGTGGCATTCGCTCGCGGCAGCTAACACGACTCGCCCGAGCAGATCCCTGCGAGCCACACATATCCCAGGCGACCTGAACCAGACAGCCGATGCGCTCTCACGTCAGTTGACACCTCGCGGAGAGTGGCGACTCCACCCCCGCGCAGTCCAGCTCATTGGGTACAGTTCGGGCGGGCTCAGGTAGACCTGTTCGCCTCCCTGGACACCACCCATTGCCCGCTAGGGTACTCCCATCCCAGGCCCCCCTCGGCACGGATGCTCTAGCGCACAGCTGGCCGTGGGACAAGCGGAAGTACGCCTTCCCCCCCAGTGAGCCTCATTGCACAGACCCTGTGCAAGGTCAGGGAAGAGGAGCATCAAGTGTACTAGTTTCGCCATACTGGCCCAACCGGGCTTGGTTCTCGGAGCTAATGCTCTTGACGACAGCTCCCTCCCGGCCGATTCCCCTGACGAAGGACCTGCTTTCCCAGGGGAAGGGCACGTTATGGCATCCCAGGCCAGACCTCTGGAACCTCCATGTCTGGCCCCTGGACGAGATGAGGAGATCCTGAGTGGCCTACCCCCTGCGGCGGTTAAGACCATCACTCAGGCTAGGGCCCTGGCCACTAGGTGGCTATACGCCAGAAAGGGAACGTCTTGGTTACGGATGTAGTAGTTCCCTGATGGAGGGAACGAGACGTTGTGTCCTTCTTGCCACAACACGTGCTGCCCACTGCAGCAGTCGTGAGAGGTCTCAGGCTCCTCAGTACAAAGGTGAATGAATGACTGCCATCACGCCGTCTCCCTTTTATACCCGGATATCCGAGGGCGGAGTCCGGCATGCAAATTTCATTCGCCAATTTCATTGGCCTTTTCTAAGAAGTCGGAAGCGATTGGTTCTCAGGGACGAACCCCATCTGTCGGCTCGACACAACGTCTCGTTCCCTCCATCAGGGAACTGAGGTTACATCCGTAACCAAGACGTTAGCAGTGTCAACAGTAGGCCGAGCTCTGATGAGGTGGAGGACTACTGGTCAGGAATATTTGAAATGTGTATTTAAAGAAAATAAAGGTGTGTTACTATATAGTATATAGGATTGTTAAATGCATTACAGTGTTAAACACTAAAGAACCGCAAAGTCTGGAAAAGCATGAGCATCAGTTAGGTGAGAAAAAGTAATGCAAAAGTACTTCCACAAAAAGTACCCAAGTAACATATGTAGTTACTTTTTTATAGAGTAACTCTATATTGTAACTAGTTACTTTTAAAAGTAACTTTCCCCATCACTGGTTCTGAACTGAATGTGCTGCTTCTCCCTGCCGCTCACTGAACCGAGTAGACACAGAGAGAGGCGGTGCTGCGCTGGGAAAGCAAAAACTTGCTCTCACCGGGCAGAAGAAGTGAAGCCGAATATTTCACTAAGTCGCCAAAGTTTATTCAGAAAGTAGCTTGATTTGTCGCTAGTCGCTTTTAAAAAAATAAGTCGCTAAAGGGGTCTGAAAGTCGCCAAGTTGGCAACACTGGCAGGCACGTAGGGTTTCTTTATAGCGCAACAGCGCCATCCACTGGCCTGGCATGCATAATACAGCGTTTTTACTGATTTCCCCAGATCCATGTAAATGCAGATCGTTTTGATAAAGCTGCCGTGTGTATGTGAAACTTTTCAAAAACGCAAAGGAACAACTTTTCCGTTTTTCATTGTGTAAACGTACTCTTAAAGCCTGGAAGCATATTATGAATAAATAGAACAATCTGACTATTATTGCTAGGATTGGAAAATACTCTTCTTTGAGGCATTTTGTTTGAGGGATTGTTTTTTGATAAGTTGCCACTAGAGTCTTACAGGACAAATAGAGCATTGTTATTGATACTACATTGTCTAGTGTAGTTTGAATTGTGACTGTTTTGCTTTCCAAATATTACTCAAAGCATTTAGTTTGATTCAGAATTGTTGACACATTTGGATGGCTGTAATGACTATCAACACTCCTGTAGCTATTATTAGTTTCAGACACATTCAGCCTGAAAGCATTGCTGCAGTGCAGTATGGCATTGAGAGAAAAAGAGCATTAGCTTGAACAGACCTTTAATGCTTGTTACACCCAAAAAATTTATTCCCTTTTACTGTTACTTTGGTTTACTCCCACGATGTGCATGACCCAATCCTCTTCTGCTTTGTTTTCTGTTTTCCATTGCCTTTTGCAAAGACTCATGGGAGGATTTCACAGATTTGGTGGAGCAAATGCAAATGCTTGATGAGTTTAAAGGTGCGTATAGTGGCTTCATCCTCCCCAGTCCACCTCATCCCAGTCGCGGGCACCATCCTAAAACTAGAGCAGGCGTGGGCGTGCAGCCCTGTCTGTACTGAAGAACAGCCTCCCCGAATGGCACATTGGCACCACAGCTTTGGCACCTTTAGCCCTTATGCTGATTGTTGTCCTTCTTTGCATCTCTTTGTCTCTCTTTCCCTTTCAGTTTCAGTCAATGGTTTTGTTTTATTTTACTTGATAGCAAAATATCTGGATATTCATTTGGCTGAATTGCTGTTTTATGGCCTGTTTTGTCTCACCCTTCACGTTTGTCTTGGCTGTATGACTACTGCACCCTGTTTTCTGGCTGATTTGGCTTTTTTCTTGCATGGTGTTACCAGCATTTCATGCTAGCAGTTTACAGTTCTTCAGATTTATCCACTGCAGACTGTCTGAGAGTTTCAATTTCAATGTATCTTTTTCCTCATAATTCTAAAACAATCTGTCTCTTGTGATGTGTCGTTTCAACACATATCTCACCGGAATTCGTAACTATTTTGCGAGGTGGCTAACTCATGAATTCATGCAATCATATTTGTACATTTTAGTAATATTTGCTTTTGGCCAAGTGACGTTATGTTTAGGGTGGGGTTAGGGGAGGGGCCTCAGTATAGCTTTTTTCTCATGATCTTATGTTTTTTACGAATTACATGAGATCACGTTGGTAGTTTTGACATTTGCCGAGCTTGTGTTGCAATATTAAATTAGTTCTCAACGTTAGCAGCATGCTAGGTGTAAAACCACATCGCATAAGTGTTAAAAGATGGTGCATTCATTTTAAACTCTGAGCATTAGTATGCTACGTTCCTGTATGAGTAATGGCTGTTGAAAATGAACTGATTAAATGACAAGATTTACACTGATAGCCTCTCTTGTGCCATCATTTTGATTTTCACACAGTGTGTCGTGAAAATTCAAATGCCTTCTGAATTATATTTCCTGCCTTACTACTTAAGAAGTTAATAAACGTTTTTTTTTGTGCATTGAAAATTCACTGAGAAGATGAGCTTATTTGGCATTGAGTCAAGCTTCTGTGCTTTTGTTAAATACACCCAAGCCTTTTCAAAGAGAAAACTAAACTTATTTTGGTTATACTGTGGGGTCATCTCTCGATATAAACAGTCACTGCTGTTGGCTAATGCAGACATGGATTAAAGAATAGTTCACCCTAAAATGAAAATTCTGTCATCATTTACTCACCCTCAGGTTGTTTTAGACCCGTATAAATTTTGTTGTTCTGCTGAACGCAATAAAAGAAACTTGAAAGAATGTTTGTAACCAAACCATTCTGGGGCACCATTGACTACAATATTAGGAAAGACGTCTACTATGGAAGTCGGTGGTGTCCCAGAACTGTTTGGTTTCCCACATTGTTAAAAACTTGTTGTTTTTGGTTGAACTGTTCCTGTAAGTGTTGTCGTGATTGCATTACTGTGGGTGAGATCAGGCAAGGTGAGGCTTGAGAACAGAAACTTGAAATTTAATTCAGTAAAATGAGTGACTTTTGGTTTAAAAAACTGATTTGTTGTAGGTTGGAGTGAGATTTGGAACTCTGAAAAGAATGCTTTTTTTGTGGGAATCTCTGTGCTGTTTGAAATGAAGCTGAGGAACATTTTACCAGGTATTGCCAGGTGTAGGAGAAACCATGTTGCTACAGGGCAGGCAATAGAAAGTTCTCTTGTAGTCTTCCTAAACACTTACCCAGACCCTCATATACTGCTTTCTTCATGTCGCAGACCTGATAAATACGTTGTTTAGTCAAAGTGATAGAATTTCATCATAGCTTGTCCAATGTTTTAATGCATCCCCCTCCCTGGATTTCTGTTTAACTCTAGATCCGAAGGACCCTATTGCCATCGAGAGGCTTAACCTGATGAACATGGCCAAGCTGAGCATCAAGGGTCTGATTGAGTCTGCATTGAACCTGGGACGCACGCTGGACTCGGACTACGCCCCACTGCAGCAGTTTTTCGTCGTCATGGAGCACTGCCTGAAACACGGACTTAAAAGTGAGCACAGCAATTCCTCAAGCTAAAGGGTGTATCCTCAGATTAAGAACCTCTGGTCCAAATGTTTGTCCTTTAGTGTTTTGATTATGCAAAAAAAGATGACATCATGGTTGTGAGGTTTAATGTACAGTAAATCTGAATCTACATTATGTAATATTTTTCTGAATATTTTGTTTTGAAGGTAAGAAGACATTCCTTGGTCAAAATAAGTCTTTCTGGGGTCCTTTGGAGCTGGTGGAAAAGTTGACTCCAGAAGCGGGGGAGATCACAGCCAGTGTCAAAGACCTTCCTGGGCTCAAGTAAGAAAAATGCTTTTAACCCAACCATGGTGTCTCCTTCACTTTAAGTTTTTGTTTATGACTCTGAAGTTATTCTTTTTCCCAGAACTCCATTAGGAAGAGGCAGAGCGTGGCTTCGCTTGGCATTGATGCAGAAGAAGCTCTCAGATTATATGAAGACCATCATCAACCGAAAAGATTTGCTGAGGTGCAGTTCATGATGTTGGTTAACCATTTGTTGCAGTTGTGGTCTTGCTTCCACAGTTTTCTAATGTACTCGTATTTGCCACTGTTGTGTTCTTCAGTGAATTCTATGAGCCCAATGCTCTTATGATGGAGGAGGAAGGAGCAGTGATCGCTGGGCTGTTGGTGGGCCTAAATGTCATTGATGCTAACTTGTGCATGAAGGGAGAAGATTTAGACTCACAGGTATCTGTTACTTACTGTTTACTGTACACACTGAGACAATGAAGGACCACAAATAATGAAAAACAGCTGTATCTAGATGCATTTGAGATTCTTTGGATACACTTCTATAAAACGTAATGGCCAACAGGTGAATTCTTTTGTACTTGTGAGGGAAGAAGTTTTTCTTTTGTACTTTCTTTAGGTTGGAGTCATTGATTTTTCCATGTATCTGAAAGATGGAGCTCACAGCAGCAAAAGCACAGAGGGGTGAGTTCACATTTAACTTTCATTTTAGGCCAGATGTGTTAGTCTCATACGGTTTTGTAGATCTGGTTTGGAAAGCTCCTCTGAAGTTGTTCTTTGATTGCAGTGACGGACAGATCACAGCTATTCTTGACCAGAAGAACTACGTTGAAGAGCTGAACAGACATTTAAGGTGCAGTCAACTTTACCTAACATCAGCTCTTAACGTGATAATTCACCTTCAAATAGAAAATAAAGTACATAAAACTTCCCTCTCTTCCTATCTGACCATAACCAGGAGAAAAAGAAGTTTAAACAAAAACGGCGCCCTTCCCCCTACATTCCCTTAAATCAAAAAGATCATAAAATACTGACAAACCTAGGTACATAAGAAGTAAAAAATAATAACAATATGTTAATCAACTTCAGTTCTCTTTCTGTCAAAGAACACAACAAACTCATGAGTTCACTTACTAATCAACGAATCAACACAATTAAACAACAAATGAATCTGGGCAACCGGAGAAAGTCTCTCATTTCTCCACAGATCCACCACCTCTTATATTTCGACTCCTTCCCGTCAACATCCAATCACCCCAAACCTCACCGGATTGAACACAGCTGATTGGAGCACCTGTCAAGTGATGAGAGAGAGAGAAAGAAAAAGAAAGAGACACACCACACAAAACCACATCCAACACACATGCATAATTATGAACACATTAAATACGTCCTCGGACGTAACAGGAACACACAAGAAGATATTTTAAAGAATGTTGGTAACCGAACAACGGCGTGACCATACCCATTCACTTCTATTGTACAGACACAAAGCCAGTGCAAGTGAATGGGCACCATTCACTGACGTTGTTCAGTAACCAACATTCTTCAAAATATCTTCTTTTGTGTTCTGCAAAAAAGAGAAAGTCATAGAGGTTTGAAATGACAAGAGGATATAATGAATATATATGAATAAGTGATGATAGAATTTTCATTTTTAGGTGAACTATCCCTTTAACAAATGGTGGTGTGGTCTTGTCTTGCTGCATGACTAATCTCAAATTCTCATCTAAATTCCCCTTTCACAGTGCGTCAGTGAATAACCTGCAAGCCAAAGTAGACGCATTGGAAAAATCCAACACAAAACTTACGGAGGAAGTGGGTAACATTCATAACTTGTTCAGTACAAGATTATTAACAGAATTGATATAATGTTGTGCACTCTGTCCACATTTTAGTGTTGTACTGGGTTTGTGAGATTTGTTTCCCTGAGTGAAAATGTGATAATAGCTCAGTTGAACACATTAATTCATCAGCTAACCTTTTATTCAGCTTGCCGTCGCAAACAACAGGATCATCACTCTGCATGAGGAACTGGAGAGAGTGAAGGAGGAAAGCTGTTATTTAGTGGAATCTAGTCGCAAGGTAAATTTTTGGTTTTTAACCCACACTAATGGTGTTGAAGTATGGATTGTTAACAGTTATTAACTTGCATAGCAATCATTCTGTTCTTGTTGCTCATTCCTTAGCAAAACCCACAAGCTTACTTTTAAACTGTAAACTTACACAGTTGCACGGTATGGGTGGTTATATTTTCTGGTCTGAAATTTTGACCTGTATTCCTCTTAAAGGCATCAAGAGCAGAGGGTACTGCGAATGGTCAAGTACTTGGAGAAACTCGCAAACAGCTCAAAGAGGAGACTCAGCTCAGACTGGTGGGTAAAAGTATAAGTGTATAAGTGACAGTCCTATGCCACCATTAAACAGATGTGGCTATACTGTACAGTACATAGTAATGACTTACATGTTGTGAAAGTGTAAGTCAGGTTGATGTTTCTGTATTTGTTAAGCTTGTGCCTATGCTGTTTTTAATCAAGCAAAAGTGATCACCATGAACTTTCAATGTATAGAAAATATTTTGGGGGAAAAATACTATTGATGCTTTTTGAAAGTTAAAGCGATAGTTCACCCAAAAATAAATATTCTGTCATCATTTACACATCTTTGAGTTGTTCCCAATATGTATAAATTTCTTTGTTCTGATGAACACCGAGAAAGATATTTGGAAGAATGCTTATAACCAAACAGTTCTTTGACCCCATTGACTACCATAGTTGAAAAATGTATGAAAGAAAACAGTTCTGGGGCACTTTTGGCTAATATTGTAATTTTTTTCTACTATGGTAGTCAGTGGTGGCCAAGAACTGTTTGGTTACAAGCATTCTTTCAAATATCTTCTCTGTGTCAGCCAAACAAAGAAATGTATACAGGTTTGGAACAACTAGAGAGCGAGTAATTCATGACAGAATTTTTGGGGGGGGGTAAACTGTCCCTTTAAATTTGAAATCTACAAAAAATGAAAGAGCATGATGCTTCTGTCTGTGTGTACAGCGCCTGTGAAATTCTGTCATCTGTCATTGGGGATGTTAAAACATTTACTGTTCTCTTTAAGGAAAATTCTTGATCAGCTAAATCCTTTAGTATCCTTATCGTTTAGGATGTTGAGAAGGAGCTAGAGCTGCAGATAGGGATGAAGCAGGAGATGGAGTTGTCTATGAAGATGTTGGAGAAAGACATCTGTGAAAAACACGACGCTCTGGTGGAGCTCAGACAGCAGTTGGATGACATGCGTACACTCAACCATGAGCTTTCTGTCAAGTCACAGGTATGAGAGACGTTCATAAATAAGCCTCCTTCCATTGTAACACAGCATGGAACCTCTTTCCCCAGTCCCAGCACAACATGCCTGCTATTAGAAGATTACTTAATGTATTTACAAGTCAAATACACATTAAGTTTAGTCAGATTAAAAACATTCAAATTTGTAAGTACCGGGGTGAAGCCATCAGACATGTGAACACACTTGCTCAAAAAATGTGAGGGATGAATTTCATTTGATTAAATGTTTCCCCTGTGTATTTTATGTCCATGCTTATTACCATGATTATGTAATTTATGTGAAATGTCATGTATTATTGGTGTGTTTTTGACTTGTAGAGTTCTGAGGGTAGTGCAAAACAAAAGAGTGACATCATCGGCCGCTTGGAGGAGAAAACAAACCAGATGGCAAATGCCATTAAACAGCTGGAGAGCAGGTGAGAATATCTTACTGACTCTTCACATACACACATACTGTAAACCAGGAACAATTTTAAACTAAGCATTTATGCATTGAGGAATTTACTATGTACAATGAGATCCAAGAGTTGAGACTACTAATGGAAACTAGTTGATCTATTAAATTATGTATTGTTTCCACTTTTTCCCATTATCAATGATAGTATCAAAGTCAAATCAAATTATTTCATAATTTTGCTAAAATATTCTTAGTGACCTTTTATTTTGCAGTAATGACAACCTTCCATTGACTTGGCATTGTTCAAACTAAATAACAGGTTTGAATTCAGTTGTAAATTTCAGATTTTATGTGGTCTCGGGATTTAGGACCCCACGGTAAATACTGTAAAATGTCTTTCCTAGGAAGGTGATTATTATTTAGGGTAGGCAGATTATCTTTGCTTAGTTAAACAGTATTTAACGTTCATAATATCGTTGCTGTCCTTCTGAAACCTTGTATGTCAAAAATTCTCTGTTTTTCAGGAAATAGAAAAAACACATTTTAAATGATTAAATACTGTGTCGTCAAAGTTGACAAGCACTTATTAATACTTTATATTAGTGAGATGTTTACAAAACCCATTGACAAACATAAAGGGTGACTAATAATTACGAAATATGGAGATACAAGGTTTCAGAAGGACAGCAGCACAACAAAAAGATTGCAAGACAGGTTCACATTTCTTTTTTCAATTCTCACGAATGTTACTGCCTCCCAAAGGATGGCAATAATCTTGTCCTACAGTAACTTCTCTCCTCATCTCTGTCTTCTGTGAATCATTTCTTTGGTCTTTTTTCTTCATTTGGTCTTTTTCCCATGCTTGTTTTCTTCTGTTTCTACTCATTTTGCCATGAGCAGCGAAAATGACATGGCCAAACAGGCACGGAACTTGAACACAGCTGCTGAAAAACTCCTGCAGAGGCAGCAATAAACTTATTGCACCCGGATAGTTTCCAAAATGCCTAAATAAAAAAACAGATCTTCAGTTTGATTTAGCATAACATAGATGACTTAGGGTATTTATTTTATTACTGGGTTTCAGATCCATTGCCGTTATTTTGTTATGGACTGAAAACTACGGACTTTGCTTTTGTGTCCCCCGCATCATCTTTCAATATTGTACAGTCAACTCAGTGCTCCTGTCTCTAGTCTCCCTATGTGTGTTTTAGAAGAAGTAAAACGCAACTGTTTCGGCCAATCTTACAAATGGCCTGTTTCCAAATATACATGGCTTGGGGTCAGTTATGTACATTTCAAGTCATGGAAATGCATATCTATTATACTGTTTCTCTACTTCTCAATACTGTAAAAGAGGCTGGCAGAATGTTGGTTCCTTAATAAAACCATAACTCAGTTCAATACAGCATGGGGATACATTCCTAAGAAAAACATACAATCGTTGTACAGATAAAAGTATGCAACACCATATTATTAGGTTCATTTGTTAACACTCATTGACCGTGTTCCAACCCTTGTTTAAAAACTTTGGACCTGAATATTTGACTAACTTGCCTAAGTTTCACAATGCTGGGTGCTTTGAGAGATGCTCGAGCCGAACATACTAACTGAATATGATTCTTCAAGGCATATTCAGGAGGTTATGTTAGCTTTTTTGCAAGAAATGATGCAAGATCGCGTGCCTAAATTATTTCAAAGCTTAACGTTAAAGCTTTGGAACACACTGGAAGTTGATGCCAATTGTTAAAAGAACTTAACACCCGGCTTTATAAAATCTACCAACATCTGGATGATGAAATCATCTACATTGTGAATGGACTGAAGTGTATGTAAACATAACGTAGATGTGAACTGTAGTACAAACATAGCTTAATAAAAAAACAGACCCTTGTCAGACTGCTTTGCTTTCTTTAGCGTTTACTGTTTCTGCACTAGCCGTGAGCATCCTCCTGTGTTCCAACTGTCCTTTACGTTCCTCAATTAGCTCTTCAATATGCTTTTATGATTTCATTCATCTTCCTTTTCCATGGGTTTTAGTTTTCATTTCACCTCATTAAGTTAATGTGGCCCAACTTCAGATGTAAGAAGGCGGAACGAGAGCGAGATCTGGCGGACGAGGCTAATCGATTGTTCAAGCAGGAGTTTGGGGACAAGATTGAAAGTCTGCAGCAAGAGGTGGAACAGTTACGAAAACAGAGGTAAAGAGATTGATGTTAATGGGGTTTCCCAGACATTAAAACTAATGGTTGACCGGTTTAAGATGGCCAGTGCCGGTATCTAAAGAAACTAACAAATGGCAGATATAATGCAGATAAGTTATTATACTGTACAATGAAATTTTATGTGCAATAGATCAGTTTTGGAGCAAGATCTCAGGAAATCGAGAGAGCATCACGGCAGCCACAGTTCTGATTCTCTGTTGGGAAAAACGCCACCACAGAGAGATATGAAACAACATGTGGAGGAGATCAGAAAGGTGAGAGTTGCTTTGTGAGTTCTCAGTTATTTTGATCTGAAAGTTTCTCTCGTGTTTATTGCTCTATATGTACAACATACCGTTTCCTGAAATTCACTATTTCTGGTTTATTTAGGAGTTAGAAAGCGTCAGAAAAGAAAATGACACACTACGCACTGTGCTTGAGGAAAAGTCGAGCCTTGGATCTAGTTTGTAAGTCTTTATAAATGCTGAAACAGATACTAAACTGTATACATTTATCTTGTCCATTATTATCAAAAGGAAACCAAAACTGTCTTTTTCTTAGGACACTGTCACATGACGGCGAACAGGTGCTGCATTTAACTGTCAGTTATCCTTATAATTTTTTATTTACCTTAGATTATCTGAAATTCCTTGTAATGTTGTTTTAACATTTTTCTTATTTGGTAGGATCAGTCTGAAGACATAGACCCTTTAATCTGTCCTATGTGTGAAAACCAGAACTCACTGACCACACCTAAGGTACCAACGCAATCTGTACCTCAGCAAATGTAAAGACGATTTTATTAAGCCTCTTAAATGTATATGGATTGTTTTAACCCAATGACTAAAACAGAATGTAAACGGTTTTAATTGAAGCAAAGACAAGTCATTTTGTACAGTTAACAAAGTCAGACGTTTCCTTTAAAATATAAGATATACAAATATATGTTTATGTATACATGTAATATTTAAAATCCCAGATTCCAATGTGGTCTTGGACTTGGAAACCCCACTGTGTATTTTACAAAATATTTATTACACACTATTGATGGTCATATTTCTCATAGCAGTTTTGTGCATTAGTGATACATTCTGCTTTTTTTTAAACAATTTCAGAAGCAATGTAAGAACTGCAGTGGTGTGTTTTGTGAGAACTGCGTGGCTAAAGAACTTCCTCTGCCTTCCTCCATCAACCCTGAACACGTGTGTGATGTCTGCTACTCGCGGTTACTGCAGCAGTACGCCTCCACACCATCCTGAGACACCGCCTCCTCCTGAGAGCATAGACTGTTCTATCAGCACCAGTAACGGGTTATTAATTGATTAAGTGCAATTTAGATTTAAAAATATTCTGGTAATCAATCAGTACCAGACATCGCAATTATTTGCACCCAGTGTTTGCCAAAAAGGGATGATGTATGATATAAGCTGTTTAAAATGCTTTGAGATTGTTTAATGTGAGTATATCAACATTTAATTCGTGAGGATGAGTGACTGAAGCTGTCCACCAAGTGGATTAATGCAGGTCTTTTACTTGAATTATCCCCATGCCATTTATGTTTTTCAAGTGTTGATAAACAGCATAATAATAAAAAAAATCAAAAGAAGAGGATATATACAAAATATAATTTTTAGCTTGTTAAACACTTGAACAAGCAAAGCACATGTACTAAAGGTTGAATAATCAAATTTAACATTCATGAGTTTATAATACATATTGGGTGTGTACACAAAGAAACTTGTTAATGTTCTTTCAAAGCTCATAACTTAACTTGGCTCAGGTTCCAAAATCAAGATCTTAATTGTAAAATACTGTAAGGTTGAAAGAGTTGAAAGGTAGTTTTATGCCTGCTTGTTACAATAAAATTTTATTATAATGTGGATTACTTAGTCTGTTTATTTTTTATATAGGTAGTTGATCATGTGGTGACATAAGAACATGCTTAATTATATTAAATATATTATAATTTAATTCGTTTTTATAATTTTTTAGTCTATATCTACAAATGCTTTTAAATTCCATCTTTAACACAAAAAGACTGGGAACAAGTATTGGAGGCAAAAGAATTACGATGCAGACATTCCTTGACACATTTATATGAATTTTATACATAAAATTATATTGATTAAAGTTTATGGTTACATGCATAACTTACCCAATGCAAACTGCTGGTATGAATAAAATGCTTGACAAGAAAATATTTTTGGCTGAAGCCAGAACTTACTTTAAATTTGCATAAACTACATGCCTACATGCTCTTACTATTACTGTCCCAAAATAATTCAAGGCAATTTTATAATATTATCTTTTAATGTTGAGTCATCACACAAAATGTTACAGGACGGTTTAAAATAAGTTCACTTTGGTCTTATTCTTCCTTAGTTGGTGGTGAATTCAGGAACAACTCAACGTATCGCTCCACTGGATGACACACAAAACAAAAATACCAGGAAACATGGTTAACTGTTATGTTTGTACTTATAGAATTTTTACAATGTTTTCTACAAGTGATACTTTTAGGCAACAATTACACTGATATAAATTGAACACAAATTCGTTATTTTGTATCACTTACTTATGTACTCTCTGTCTTTGGACATGGCTGCTACTGCATCCTGATGTGTTGTAAAATAGGCCTCTGCCTCACCAGTGGGTCGTCCACCAGGACCATACTCTATAAGAACTCTGTCCAGTCTGATGGGAGAGAAAAACTGCAACACAAATACCACTTTGGTCATTCAGTGTAGAAAGAAAAAAAACAAATTGTCATTGGTGACAAATAAATAAATAAATAAATATATATATATATATATATATAACAGTTAAATATCTGTTATAAGAAGCAAAAAACGAGAGATGAAAATACACCAACTTAAAGTTCATATCATAGTTTTAATGGCATAAATTAAAATCAAGAGAACTCTTACTTTTACAATGTCATCTGCTGTACATCCATAGGGTAAACCTCTCATGTGAATGAGGTTATCAGGCTTAGAGGAACTGTGATGTGTTGTTGACACTGGGTTTGCTGAGCATTGAAAGAAACACAGGGACCTTACACTTGGCATAACACAAGTTTGGGTGTAAAGGGACAGGACATAATTCACTCAATGAACATCTCACCAGTTCTCGCCTTGTGCGATGTGGATGTGTGCATGGCACTGGCTGTGTTTTCTGAAGTCACATTACGCCCTCTTCCATTCTGTGCCTGGATCTCACTTTTTCTGCTGGGGAAGATCTCAATGTACCTGTACATATAATAAAAAACAGTATGTCAAACTTAATCATTACATAGTCAACCACAGCATATGTTTAAAAACAAAACAGTTGCTTTAAAATCACACTCATCTATGCAAATTCAGCAGTAGTAGGATGCTACAGATTCCACATATTTATCAAATGTACACAATGAATGCACTGTAAGTCACATTGGTTAAAAGTATTTGCCAAATGCATAAACGTCTCTCATTCAGAGACAACTGTGCAAAAATTACAACAGGAAAGCATATCGAATATATACAAATACTGAACATTTTGCATTATAAATTCATTCATGATTTACCCACCTGTTTCCCATGACCTCTCTGTCTCTCTCTATGGCCTTGCCTGCCATTTCCTTTGTGGCAAACTGCACAAAAGCATCCCCTGAGTTTCTGCCTTTCCTATTTAAGATTATTGTAACTCCATCTTCCACAATCTGTAACCCTGTTTCGAAAACAGCAAAATGCACAAATTAAACACCAGATTTTCATCAGCGCAACAATATTTATGTGACATGTTTTATAGGATTTTACCAGAGAAAAACTGAATGACATCCTTTTCTGTGCAGCTGAAGGGAAGACCTCGGAGTCGGATCACTCCATCTGACTCTGAACTTTCTTCTGTAGCCTTTAATATGGCATCAGCATCCTTGTTTGTGACCTCATACACTGAAACATGACATTTATAACTGAGCACAGCGAACAATTCATCTCACAAACACACAGTTTCTATCATTTTTACACCAAGCCAAGAACTTTATCTGGGTATGCCTCCAAATTCCCTTTACCTTCAATATAGCGCTGCCCTAGGTATTGTTTGTGCTGGTCTAATGCTTTGCCAACATCCTCCTCGTGCTCTAACTCGATGAAGGCCTGTCCAGTCGGCCTGCCGTTCCTATTGTGTATAATATGGATTCCTTGAACTCCACCACGGATCCTACAATCTATTAAAGGAATTAAATGGAAATCATATAATCAATCATATACTGTAAATAGGGAAACAGCACACAGGCAGAACATATGTAATTAAAATCTGTTGTCAATAATCATGAATGTACCTGAAAAGAAGCTCATTATGTCTTCTGAAGTACATGACCAAGGAAGACCCTTGGCACGGATGACGAACACTTCTTTAGTCTGGGTCTCTTCAGTGGGAGAGTATTCTGGTAAAGGTGGGTACTCATCTTCTTTAGATGGTGCCTAAAAACATCAAATAGTGTCAGACTCAGAGAAAAATGTCAACCAGAATTGCAATAGCACAACAAAAACTCCTGAGTCATGCTTGAAGATGATCTGAAAAAAAAATTATAACGCTACACAAATGGTACCTCAGAAGACAGATTTCGTTGGTATGATGTCCATATATGTTTGGTGTTATAGTTTGTTAAACACCTCGCTGACCATGAATGACTACATCGAGTTCCTGCTGCTGCTGCGGATTGCGCAGTTCTAATATAATCAAAAGACTCCAAGCAGGAAAACTGCTGTCTTCTAACACAGCGGAAAAAAGACAACACAAACGAGCTCCTGCTGAATACAGACATATTATAAGGTCTAAATCTTTCAAATTTAACTTTATACTACAACATAAGCTGCTTGTATGTTGCATTGATTCAACCCACGTTGACCTATGTCATCAGAGGACAAAATGACGTACAAAGCACGCGCGCACTTGGACACGACAGTGCTTTCAAAATAATAGTCCTCAACCCAATAAACATTCATGTGAACTAAACATTATTATAGTTATATTTTAAAATGTTTTTAGATTAAAGCTATGGTTTTATGCCGACTACATTAATGCAAATGGGAAGTTTGTTTATCGCAATTTATGAGGTCGAATTGCTGAATCAAAATATTGTTATCTTTATAATATATGAATGTTTTGAATGTTCTAAAGTCACGAACAAAAATAAACCAGACAATCAGTTTTTTAAGTCATGACTCTTGTGGATGAGGGATGCGCAGTTCGTATTATCGCGAGATTTGGCTTTTGTTGAGACTTTGGATAGGAAGGAGAACTTTTGCACAGACAGGATCATTGTTGTTGGATTGTTAAGGACATTGATCCTGAAATATCTGGCTTTTACATCATCTGACTGTCAAAATAACGGATCAATATCGATTTCCGAAGCCCAACGCGTTTCTTCAAAGAGAGATGAGCTTTTTATTGTGAGTATGAATGGCTTGTGTACATGGAAACATTGATAGCTAGTTAGCAAGCAAGCGCAGAAAATACTGCTTTTGCACAGAACCTGTATGTACATGATCAGTCGTGACTCACAGCCTTGATATGTTAAAACTGCGCCTTAATAACTTAATAGAAAAACCCTGCTTAATATTGTCGCAGGACGATATGGTAACGTTAGTGCGTAGCCGTCATATGACACTGTATTCTGGCTATTGAAGAATACTTGACCATTACATGAGCCCATGAAACAGCTGCGTGAAGCATAAATTGTTTACTTAGTTTTCTGTGATCTGACTGTCATGTGTGTAAATCGGATGTTCTCGTTGAAGTGATAGAAACAATTATTTTTGCTCAGATGATTCAATAACGTGACCCCAAAAGAGTTGGGAGTTAAATAAATGTTATTTTGTTACGCATTCACGACACCTACAAGTGTCTAGATAAGTAGTACCCGGTATATACTAACAACTTGGGTGATACTAGCTAAAATATTGTCTGTTGGCGTAATGTCTTCAGAAGCAAAAACGTAACTTGTCAGCAGTTTACATTGTACAAATCTCTTCTGCTTTCCATACAAATCAGAAGTAGGCTATGTTTTAACTTATGCTGTGCCATTCAGAAATCATCGGATGTGATACAAGTCATTTTTAACATTAAGTTGCGTATTAAAATGCATCACTTGCGTTTCCGGAGAAGAAATGCATTACAGGACCCACATAAAGCACAAGGGAAGATAATTCGCTGAATTTAAATGCTCAATTGATCTTAAGGCTTAATTTGCGCCTGTTTCATCACTTACTGTGCAAACCCTGTCCTGTGTTTTTCTGTCTGAACAGGTGGACATGCTAAACAGCAGCTGTTTAACCGGTGAAGACAGGCTTTGTGGTGTTGATAGAAAAACAAAAGCACATAGGCCAGACCTCATGTGTGATACATGTTGAGTCAGTTTATGAAGAGCAGTAACTCAGCTACAGTTAATCCATCCATTGTTCATCACATTATGCAATTTATAAAGCTGCTTGTAGACTTGAATCTGTGTGTTCAGCAGGGGGCATAGATGTTTAAGGAGGACGGTTGACAATCTCAATGTAGCTTTCTACTCTCTCGAGTAGTTTGTTTGTTGAAAGAGCAGTGACTTTTGCAAAGATTTTACTAAGCTGTGCCTTGTCATCTGAGAGCGAAAGGTCGATACTATTTGGTAGCCGCTTTTTTTTTTTTAACTTAATAAGCAAATGCTGTAAATGAACTCACCAAATAAGTTATCTGTTCTTATGCTATTTAATTATTTTATATCATGAGTTGGCTGCACTGAGAAAAATGTGTTCTTTTTTTATGCTGATTCAGGAGTTTTGCTTGCAGTGCTGTAATATGCTTCCCCTATTTTAAACTAATAATCCAGACAAAATCTTACACGAGAGCCAAACAGACCAAATTGCAATATTATAAAAAATGACCATAAAGAGGGCAACTGAATCAGTGGTTTAGAGTTATCTTCAATATAACCAATCTCTTAACAACGGTCGTCAGATTCAAATACAGTACATTAGTTCAAGGATATCATTTGTCTTCCAAGCTCATACCCCACATTACATCTAAAACTGCTGCTTTCAAACTTTTCTGTCGTTCCACAGTGGAAGCCGCTCGTCGAAGACGTTCAAGCCAAAGAAGAACATTCCAGAGGGCTCGCACCAGTACGAGCTCCTGAAGCATGCAGAGGCCACGCTGGGCAGTGGAAACCTTCGCATGGCTGTCATGCTGCCCGATGGAGAAGATCTTAATGAATGGGTGGCAGTCAACAGTAAGCATGTGACTTTCATCGGTGTGACACGCTAGCCGAATCTGGAAGCTTCTCAAAATAGCGTTTTCAGTTTAGAAGGAAGGTCTTGCTCGTTTTTGATTAGCTGTACCAGTTGAGTGTAGTTGCATTTTTGTTTTGCAGTTCTTTTGGTCGTGGTTTAATGTCCTGTTTAGCTTTGGCAAATAAACCAAGGAATATGAACTGATGTTCATTCTGCATACTTACCTGAGATTATAAAAAATTGCAGTAAAAATCACTGACCCACTTTATATCAGGTTCCTTTAAATACTATGTTCCTGCATAACAACAGTGTACTTATTTGATACAAATGTATTGTATGCATTATAATGCTTTTTATTATGCAAGTATGCAGTATTTTAAGACGCATAATACAAAGTGGGAGCAAAATCCGGAATGTATTCATGTTGAATCCTTTGGTTCGTTTGGAAGTAAATCTACTTGATTAGAAATCCATTTAACAAGAACAGCATTGCGACCTTAACTTCAGAGCTCGTGGCTTCTTCTATTTATAACAATAGAGATATAAGAGTGGAACCATCTCTATTCATTAGCCTCAGTGAATACAGACTCTGGCAATGTTGATGTTGCCAGAGTTTCTGGTTTCATGTAATTACTGAGGCTCATGTAAAGGTGGGTGTTTCCCAGAATCTCTTGTATAATTTGCAGGGTGTCCCAGTCGGGGGTTTCTCAACCCCTTTTGGTGTGTAATGAATCAATGAAACTTCAGGGATTTTGTAGTAGATGAACAAGTGGTGTGCTTATAAATGTATTGGCTGTTGTTTAGCACAGTTAGTGCATTACCTGATTTGACATTAGAAGTCTTTTGGTTCTGTCTTTTTGAAAGATTTCATTGAAATGATGCGCCACTTGTGTTTGTGATCGATACACAAAACAATACCCTAAAGTTCATATAATGAATTTATAAATTAAATGTACCATTTATGAGTCATGATAAATGAAAAGACCACCAGACAACTGCTGGCGACTAGCAGTTCATACTTACCATTAGAAACAGAGTAATGAAGTATTATGGCTTTTGGCCCTGTGTGTGTATATACATTTACAAATGTGCAGTTATTGTGTGAGGAAAAATTATCCACGGGTAAAGTTGATCTTGTATGTTCATACTGTAATGCTGCATGTGTTTACTGCCTATAGCTGTTGACTTCTTCAACCAGATCAACATGCTGTATGGGACCATCACAGACTTCTGCACTGAGGAAAGCTGCCCGTTAATGTCTGCTGGACCCAAGTAAGTATTATCACAATAAATAATTGCAAACATTGTGTTTGTGTGTGTGTACATGTGTAAATGAAATGTGTTTCTTGTGTGTTATCTGCAGGTATGAATATCACTGGGCAGATGGCACCAACATCAAAAAGCCAATCAAATGTTCAGCTCCGAAATACATTGATTACCTGATGACTTGGGTCCAAGATCAGCTTGACGATGAAACACTTTTCCCTTCAAAAATAGGTATTATACTAATTTCATTGTAGGGCTACAAGCATTGTTTTTCATTTTTGAAAAACTCTTGGGCCTCTTGGTTAATTTATCATGACATTTGGTATTCATGATTTGGCATGATGCCAGTTTTCTATGGTCCAAAAATAGCCCATCCTAAAATATCTGTTGAACAAATAACCAAACACAAGCCAACAGCCAATCACATTTTAATAGCTATTATTTCAGTAAATATTTAAGCATGAAACTCAGAATCCATGCCTAAAGATAAACTGTGTCTGTATATATGTAAAGGCGCGTCGAAGGAACTGTGTACTGAATTATAAGTGAATTGGACACAAGGTGACGCTTTAAGTGTTTTTAACTCTGTGACTGACAGGGGTTCCTTTCCCAAAGAACTTCATGTCGGTGGCCAAGACGATTTTGAAGAGACTGTTCCGTGTTTACGCTCACATCTACCACCAGCACTTTGATTCTGTAATCCAGCTGCAGGAGGAGGCGCACCTCAACACCTCTTTCAAGCACTTTATCTTCTTTGTTCAGGTGTGTCATGTGTGAAGCATGCCGGTTTGTGTTTTGCTGCATGCTTTTGTTTATTTTGTGATTGGTCTTTTACATTGTTAGACCAAACAACTCCATATTCATTTATATATTTACGCTAAATAATATTTATTACATTTTAAACAATTAGTAAATATTTACAATACAAGTCTTGTAATTGATTTATGTTGTTAATGCTGAACATGTTAAATGTTAAAATGACTACTGATTTAATTTCTCTTTTTTAGGAATTTAATTTGATTGACAGGAAAGAACTTGCACCCCTTCAGGAGCTGATTGAGAAGCTCACATCCAAGGACAGATAAATCTGCTCCTGTCAGCACATCTTTTCCCATTTCTGTGTACAGACAGCCTGGCTTTACTCTCTGTTTTTGACAGGTGTGTGGGAAAGTTTCCTCAGAGTTGGAAATAGGCTGACTCAAAAAATCCCTTGACAAGCTACAACTCAACCATAGGTCAAGGTCACAGTGGAATTATACTAAAGTCTTTTTGACGTTGTCTCAAACACTATCTAAGTGCCTGATATGTCCACTTTCAAATGTTAACATTTGTACAAAAAAACACCACTTATTATGCTTTTGACTTTTTAGGAGTACCATGCGTATTGATGATAATTAGTGTTATGTTGTTTTCTCTTGATGGATTTATTTAGATGTTTATAGATAAAAATACTGAATGAAGCATACACTAATTTTCACAAATATGAAGAGTAAAAGTCTTGGCTGTTTTTTAACTACTACTTGTGTCTCATTAGGTATTTGGAAATTTTGTTTCACTTTCCGTAGTGGGACAGCTTTGTTTGCATCCTATTTTATCTAGCCCTCAGTGAATGTCCCCTTGCTTGTTGTGACACCATTCACTGAAGAAATGTACCTTTGGGCCTGCGGTTATGTCAAAATGCTTTTATACTGTTATGTTTATTCTGGAAAGTACTTGTATATTGATGAGCCAGACTCCCAGTGTTTCAAGGTTTGTCTGATACATGCTGGGATAAAATGAGCTGACTATGCAAGATTGGTATTTCCTATTATTATTTTTTTTTTGTAGATACCCCCTTATATACCAGGCATTTGAATTCTTTTCACAGTTTTTCCATGGATGTCAGTGGCTACTCCAAACACAGGCCCACAATAAACCTAATGAAAATTATGCATTTCTCTTGCTTTTTGCCCAGCTGTTCTGTGACCTAAGTATTTCAAGCATCCATAATAAAATCTTTAACAACAATTTATGAGGTGAATGAAAATTCAACCCGTTTCATGTCATTTAAAATGTGTAAATTTTACAATCTGCTATAATTTAAACTTTGTATATGTTTGGTCTTCATGAAGTTTCACCCCATGAATGTTCATTTATATGAATGTTACTGAAAATGTAATTATTCTGAATTAATGGCTTAAAAGATTTTTAAACCACTCCGTTTTAAAACAGTACAAGATTGATCATAGACAAATGTACTACACATTTTTGAGCGCAAGATGTATATAATGTAAACAGAAAGGTATGCAATTGGAATAACATGAAATGCTTAACTTGCTGAACTTTTGTGGTACAATGCTGAATACTGTTTATAGGATAATAAACCTTGTTTAAAAAGATTAGCCTTTTTCCATTTTTTCATACAAGTAGTTAGGCTATATAAAATGACTATTACTTTTATATAAAGGTAAATCTGTTCAAACTTAAATTTGTGCATATTATTTTAGAATAAAATGCAATAATCTGTTTTATACAGTGTCATATGCGAAGGAAAGAAATACAGTATGCCAATACACAACATATTGTACAAATCTTTTTAGACTACTACTCCACAAACATTAAAAAAGTCACAACAACAATGCATTATAAATGTTATTTGCCTCAGATATCTATTTATTTACTGTAAACAGTTCATCAACAAGCAAGCAAGCATTGAGTCAAATTAAGTTTCTCTATTGCATAACACTTCCTGTAAGTATACTTGTCTAGCCTTTCCCATATTTTCTTTCCCATAACTCCACCTCTACCTAAAGAAAACACCTGAAGTCAAAGAGCACGTGGCCATGGTAGTCATGTTTCGGGTGTGGGCAGTGTCTGCCTAGAGAAATGCCTGGAAGACTATAGCTACTCCAGGTTTAAATGATTCAGCGAGTAATGGGAAATGTCAGCTTTTTTAATGCTTTTTATGACTAGAAAATTGCACTTTATTCAATATCTGCCTTGTTATTCCATTTAATGATTTTGATGGTATTGACGTCTCGGATAATTGTTGTTTAAATGAGATGAAATTATTAATTAATGTTCTTGTTGCATTTACAGGATGCATTTATTATTGTTTCATATTTTGTTGAGCTGTTTATATGGTACAGCATTATTATTAAAATGAAGAAATGTTTGCCTTTTTACCTCTATTGCTCAATCCAAATGAACATTTTCAGTTGCATTCCTTAAAGGTTCCCAGAAGAGGGAGACTGAACATCTATGATTGAAATGTGCTTCACTGAAGAGATTGAATTCCAAATCTAATATACAGTAAACAGTTTAAGGCAGAAGTAGTGATGATTATTTTAGTAGATATGAAAATTATTTTTGAATAATTTTGACAAAATAATTAAATTCTTCCACTGTTTTGTTTAAAAACAATGGCTCAGACTTTAGACTCAGACAATGGTTTAGCAGCATAATGCCATTAAGGATCAATCCAGTCACATCTTGACCTAAAATGCAGTGTTGTAGTCGAGACCAGCTCATTCGAGTCCGAGTCAAGTCTGAGTCCAGAGTAGGTTGAGTTCGAGTCAAGACCGAGTCCAGAGTAGGTTGAGTTCGAGTCAAGATGAGTCCAGAGAGGGTCGAGTCCGAGTCAAGTCCGAGTCCTAGGACAAGAGATCTGAGACGAGACCTATAGAAATCTTCAAGAATATGTTAAATGTTTGGTGGAAACAATAAAACTGTTTGTGTCCTGTTGTGTTACACGAGGTTAGCATAACATCAATCAGCTAGCTCATAGAGTGCTCAGTGCATTAAATATACCATGGCATGTACACTGTGTTTTATTTACTTAGACTGATATTAGTTTAAAAATATTATTAGTTGAGGGTAAAAAAGGTCACATAGTAAGTGTTGTAAAGGTAATTTTATTACAATTATGACTTCCCCCTGACCAAAGATATGTCCAAAAGACGTCTTTTCTGCATCTTTCGATGTTGAAAAAGACATCCCCATTGGCCCATTATTACGTTTTCTGAACGTCTGATATTGACTTACAGGGGACCTTGGTACAATGTAAAAACTGGTTCAAATCTAGAGTTTATTCAGTTTTCACATGGAAATAAATGAAATGAGACTCTGTGAAATGAGTTTTGTACCCACAATAATAACCATTATTATGATCAGTGTTTGCTTTAGTTGGGCTCTTGATCCTTGACTTTTGTTAAATTAACTTGTTCAGGTCATGTAATAGTGTTATAAAAACACTTGTGCACTGTGACATGCTTTTACAAAAGTTGGGGTTGTTCTCATGGAAATTGTCAGACTGTAATAAAATGTATTAGTTTTAAACATTATTGATCAATTGATGACTGGTCTGAGTGCTCTGGCTAGTCAATGCACAAGTATTGAGAGAAAATAAACAAACATATTTCACTGACATCAACCCTCATCATACAACCCTCAACAATGATGACAATCATCAAAATAATTCAGATAAACAGATCACCCAGCATGCATTGCAGCATGAAGCTTTCTTTTGTTGATTGTCACCATTGTTGAGTTTCATATGCAGATTCTTGATGTCGTTGTGTGTTAAAGTGGTTTAACAGATTGCGAATATGTTAATTCCTAAAAAATCACAGTATATCAAACTACAGATCCACAGAGCTGACACATTAATAAAACAAACCCAATTATTAACAGTGATCTAAACAATTTTAAAATGCATGCATTACCATTCAGAAGTAATCATCTCTTTGCTACAACTAATTTATTTTAACACAGTTATGGCTGAAGGAAACCTAATTTAACATTAAAATAGAAGAGCCAAGAGCTCAACTAAAGCTAAAAAAGATCACAATAATGGTGATTTTTGCAGGTACAAAAGTGATACTGATTCATTGCAATGAACATTGACAAATCATCAATTTTTAACCTTGATTCAATGGTTGCTTGCTATCTTACTGCACTCAAATCATTCAACTCAGTTTATTTCAAAGAGTCTCACTTAATTTATTTCCATCTGTAAACTCAAAATTTCAACCAGTTTTTACTTTGTACAGACTGGACATCAATATTAGACAATCAGGAGACGCCATGAAAAGCTATAGAAACAACTTTCATTTTTGGCCCATAAAGGGACGTCTTTTCAATGTATTTAATATTTTTGATGGGACTCGAGTGGACTCGGGCATAAGTCCAATTCCGAACATGTTCAAGTACGAGTCGAGACCGAGTCAAAATGCACACAAGTCCATGACAAGACCAAGACCATTAAAATAGGGTCTCGAGACCGAGTTCAAGACCGAGTCCGAGTCTCGAGACTTCAACACTGCTAAAATGTAATAGAGTTGAATTGTGTAAGATCAGCCCAAAACTCTGAACATGCTAAACAAATATTTAGTTCATCATAGAATCATCATTAGGTTGAGATATTTCTGGTTTTTAATGCATGTCTCAAGTCAATGTATTAAAATCTATCATTTTAAACTCCCCAGCTGAAAGGAGCAATATTGTGCAAATGTACCTGGTTCTGATTTCTCAACACACTGAATACGCTTGTTAGATTTAATTTCCGCATAAATTAATACAAGCCCACAAAATAAAGAATTGTGAAGTTGTTAAGCTCACTGAATACATTGCTAGCTATATAGGAGCAAGGGATTCCTTCTGGCTATTCCTGGGAGGAGGGGATTCCTTCTAAGATAAACATTCTTTGTCCGAACTGCTATACCTTATTTGGTCATTCTGTGAATCCCTGGACATATGAAACCTGCCAGATGTCTTTTGGCACCGTATATAAAGACTTGTAGTTTCTAAAATAAATGAGTTCAAAAGCTTGATGCCTCTCTGTGTCTTGTTTTTGTGCTCTCAGATCTGCAGAAGAATTCTCTCACAACATCCAACCTATTTATGATTTGATTTTACTGGTGATCCAAAACACAGAAAGAAATTTAGTGTTCGTAAGGAACAAGAAATTTAACAACGCTGAAGATGCATTGCTGGAAGTATGTCTGACATCCCTGTTCTGTATGTTCTGTGTTCTTTAAAGCATGCATTTCCACTCTATCTTCCAATGATTTCATCAAACCACACAAACCTCCTCCTCCAAAAGACATCTTGGCAATTTTTTTACATTCAGGTATGTTTCCCCTTTCTTTAGTTTATTGTCTGAAGGTTTAGTTTCATAACAGATATGTACTTGTATCAGGACTTAATCATGTTTTCGGTTATTTTTGTATAGGTATTTTAGAAGAGATATTACCTCATAAAGATTTGATTTTACATCTTTTTTTTTTGTCTTACTAGACAGTAGGCTACTGAATAATTTATTGTTCCCTAAACGTTGTATTGCTTGTGTATGTTTACATTGTTTCCAAGCATGGTGCTCAAATTCTTTACACAATCCTATTTTCATTTTTAGTGTTCTTGTTGATGGAGTAAAGTTAAAAAAAATGTGTCAAAGATATAAATAATAAATATAATATACAGTATATATGTAAGGAATAATTGACGACGGGCCGTTCAATTATCGAAAGTTAATGCACACCCCGAGATGTGGCCGTTACACCTCGGGTGTGCATTAACTTTCGATAATTGAACGGACCGGAGTCAATTATTCCGCTTATACCACGGTCACAACACCACAAGACGTTGTTCCGATACCACAAGACGTTGTTACGATGTTTTATGTCAAGACATTTGTATGGTATTTGTCCCGGAATGCTCTTGCTGGTAGGACTAATTTCTTACGCATCTCATCTGAAGGCGTTGCTTGAGCTGCATATGCCGTTTTCCGAGAGCGAGAGGAAGACAGACAGTGCACATGCACACGCGTTTGCTTCACTGAGAGTGAAAAGACAAGTATCTATATTTGATTTGTTTTCGTCGTATTTAACACCCCTGTCGTATAAGAAAAGTATTAAGAGAAAAAAGTGACATGGAGGTTTCTGCGCCAGCTGCGGTTCTCGCAGTGGCATAGAAAGCTTCCTGCTGTGTGTTTTAAGTCCCTGTTACCCATCCCCTACAGACGGATTTAACATCTTGTAGTTGTTGTTGTTATTTTGTGCTTCGTGGTTTTATCTTTAACCGCTGACTGTGTACATGTAGTTTGCCGTTACTTTGATAATGCTTTAGTTTTTCGTCTGAACAGTCCTGTACAGTGCTCTCGCCATTGTTGTTCAAATGTCCATGTGTCCATAATATTAATTTATTTCTTCTCAGACAATGGAATTTGCCAGTCATTTGTCTGTTGTTAGATACATATTCACTGGCGGACAGATGGCTAAACTTGGCGAAGTGATAGGACTGTAATGCGGTCAGCAGACCTGGAACACCTTCATAGGTGTGCGTTTAACTGAAAAATAATGCACACCCATCGAATGTTCGTCAGCCAATCAGAATGAAGCATTCACAGCCCCGTGTATAATATATATACGTATATTATTATTTATATAGTATATATTTTTTAAATCACACTCTCAGTTTCAAATTCCGTTGTACTGAATATAAGCACACTTGTAATAAGGCACAAGTATGTGGTCAAATTAAAGCTGTGAGAATATTCAGTACAACAGCACCCTTGTAATATTGCTTCGTTCTGATATGACAAGCTGATTTTGTTTGAATTTAAGGGATCTGTTGTGATGAATGGGATCTGACACGAATACAATGGGCCCTCCTTTTTATCAGCTGCACAATGAATACACAGTGTCTATGTTTTGTAATCGTGTAATGTTCTCAATAGGCAATTAAACCATCTAATACATCTCCTGACGTATCTTTGAACATGACAGTTAGATCCTCCTTAAGTCTCTGAGCCAAGTTTTACTAACGTTCATACAGACTCTCTTTCTGAGAGCTGGACTTGTTTGACCGGAATGAACTGGCATCATTTCAAGTGCTTATCAAGAATCTCATTTGCAAAGACAAATAAATACATTCTTATCATTAAATGCTGTGCTAACTCATGTGCAATGATGACTTATTTTCATTCTCAGGGTGATATGGAGAACACGTAAGAATGTTTAGTTATAGGGTGGAAGACAGTTCTTTTTTTGCTCAAAAGTGAATGAGCATTCCAGAGTTTGGTGACTTATTCTGTACCGCTTTAAAATATTTACATTTATTCAATTGGCAGACGCTTTTATCCAAAGCGATTTACAAGTAGAAGAGCATATATGCATTTTGTTAACACGCTAAACAGTACCCTTAGGGCGGAACCTGGTGCGTTTTCTCTCTTGGTTCGATTCGTTTAGGCATATGTGAACACGGCAATCGCGCTAGGATCCGCCCCAAAACAATCGCTCCGAGACCGCCTGAACAAGGTGGTCTCGACCCGGCTGCAAACGAACTCTGGAGCGGTTCGGTAGACGTGTGAAAGCCATCCGACCCAACTGACCAACGAACCAGATTGTATCACAATGTATGATGGGTAATTATGTAAAGTTGCGTGACACAAAAGGGATTGTTTTGCTAATGGCTCCCTGTAACAATGTTCAAAGGAAGGAGGCGGGAACCGGCGAACGTTAAACCAAACTTTTAATAAAATAAACAAACAACAAAACGAAAGTAAAGTGCTGACAGCTCCCTCACAGTCGACTGCCGGCCACACAAACACAATAAAACATAACATAAAATCCAGGCCTGGTTCTCTCTCGTCCTTCTCCTCCTTTTATGCTTCCCGAGCTCCGCTGTGAGATACACGAGACAACGCGCAGCTGACACTCATTATCACTCGCGTTACTGGCCGGAAAATAAACAGATGCACTCCGACCAATCGAATGAGAGTTTACTCGCACGTGACTTTTATTAGCAAAGTTTGGTCCATTTGGAAATATTGCCTTGTGAATGCGAACCGAACTAAAATAAATTTAAATATTGTAGCGATTTAACCCCCGGTTTCGGAACAAAGTAATCGATACACAGGTGTGAAAACGCCCTTAGTTTACAAGGCCATGCTACTAGGAGGATTAAAGCTGGAGTATGCAAAGGAGAGAATGAACAACTAGATTTTTTTAGACAGACAGACAGACAAAGTTATTGGTTAGTCAAATAAATGTGGAACAGGTACAGTGAGGGAAATAAGTATTTGATCCCCTGCTGATTTTGTAAGTTTGCCTACTTACAAACAAATGAAGGGTCTATAATTTTTATGGTGGGTTTATTTTAACTGATAGACACAGAATATTAAAAAAAATCAGGGGAAAAAAATGTTATATAAAGGTTATAAATTGATTTGCATTTCAGTCAGTGAAATAAGTATTTGATCCCCTACCAACTAGCAAGAATTCTGGCTCCACAGATTGGTTATGTGCCTATATGGACCACAGATTAGTCCTGTCACTTTAAGAAAGTACTCCTAAATCAGCTTGTTATGTATATAAAAGATGCCTGCCAACAGAATCTGTATCTTCCAGTTCAACCTCTCCAACACCATGGTCCAGACCAAATAGGTTTTAAAGGATGTCAGCGACAAGATTGGAGACCTGCACAAACCTTGAATAGGCTACAGACAGAAGCTTGGTGAGAAGGAGACAACTGTTGGTGTGATTATTTGGAAATAGAAGATATACAAAATAACTATCAAATGCCCTTGTTCTGGAGCTCCCTGCAATATTTCCCCAATGGGGTAAAGATGATCATGAGAAATGTTAAAGATCAGCCCAGAACTACACGGAAGAAGCCTGTTAATGATTTCAAGACAGTTGGGAACACAGTTAGCAAGCAAAACATTGGTAACACATTGGTAACACGCTATGCCACAGTAGACTGAAATCCTGAAGCACCCGCAAGGTCCTCCTGCCCAAGAAGGCCCGCCTGGCTCGTCTTAAGTTTGACAATGAACATAAAAATGATTCAGAAAAGGCTTTGGCGAAAGTGCTGGCACTGCTGTGAGACCAAAATGGACTCCTGTGTTTGGAGGGAGAGAAATGCTGACTATGAGCCCAAGAACATCATGTCTACAGAGAAGCACAGTGTTGGAAACATTCTGCTTTAGGGCTTTTTCTCTGCTACAGGTATACAGGATGACTTCACCGCATTGAGGGGCTGAGGGACGGGCCCATGTACCGTAAAATCTTGGACGAGAACCTCCTCCCCTTAACTAGGTCACTGAAGATGGGTCATGGATGAGCCTTTAACATGACAAAGACGCAAAACATATTGCCAAGACAACCAAATAGTGGCTTAAGGAGAAGCACATTAAATGTCCTAGCCAGTCTCTAGACCCTAGTCCTATAGAACCTCTGTGAAGGAGGCTAAAACTCCAATTTGCTGAGCGACAGCCAAGAAACCTTAAAGATTGACAGAGGAGTGGACTAAATGTATCCGGACACATGTGCAAACCTGGTGACCAACTATCAGAAATGTCTGACCTCTGTGCTTGCCAACAAGGGTTTCTCCACAAAGTACATAGTTATGTTTTGCTTGGGGATCAAATACTTATTTCACTGACTGAAATGCAAATCAATTTATAACCTTTATATAACTTTTTTTTCCCCTGATTTTTTTTAATATTCTGTGTCTATCAGTTAAAATAAACCCACCATAAAAATTATAGACCCTTCATTTGTTTGTAAGTAGGGAAACTTACAAAATCAGCAGGGGATCAAATACTTATTTCCCTCACTGTATGTTCTGAGCTTTTTTTTTGGAAAGTTGTGAAGGATGCTGCAGTTCGGGTGGAGGCTGGTAGTTCATTCCACCACAGGGGAACCGAATGAGTAAAGGTTTTTGCAAGTGATTTGGCGATCTCGCTGTGATGGAACAACCAGGTGTCGCTAATTTTCAAACCGAAGATGACTGGAGGGGATGTAGACCTGGAGCACTGAGTTAATGGAAATGGCCGAATTTGCAGTTATCGTTCTGAAGGCCAGTGTCAGAGATTTAATCTTAATTCGGGCGCCAACTAGCAACCAGTGAAGTGAAATCAGGAGGGGTGTTTCATGGGTTCCTTTAGGCTGATTGAAAACTAGACGTGCAGCTGCATTCTCGATCATTTGCAAGGGCTTGACTGCATTGGTTGGAATGCCGGCCAGTAGAGAATCGCAGTAGTCCAGTCTTGATATGACCAGAGCTTGGACTAGCAGCTGAGAGGCATGCTTCGACAGGAACGGCCTGATTTTTCTGATGTTGTAGAGCACATATCTGCAAGTTCGAGAGGTTGCTGTGATGTTGGAGGGGAATTTTAGCTGGTCATCGAACATCACCCCCAGGGTCCTCACAGACTTGGTTGGTGTTATAGTTGAGGATCCGAGCTGAATGGTAAGGGGGTGTTCATTTGATGGCTGGGCCGGTATAACCAGGAGTTCTCTCTTGGAGAGGTTGAGTTGTAGGTGATGCTCTTTCATCCAAGAAGAGATGTCCAGAAGGCAGGCAGAGACACGGGCAGAGATGGTGGGGTCATCTGGCTGAAAAGAGAAATAAGGCTGCATGTCATCTGCATAAAAATGGTATGAGACCCATGTACCTTAATTATTGGACCCAGGGAGGTGGTATATATAGAAAAGAGGCAAGGAGCAAGAACTGATCCCTGAGGAACTCCACGCTGCAAAATCGCCAGTGTTAAAAAAGGTCAAATTAACTCTCACAGTGTATATATAATCCACACTTGAGAGTGTGGATTATATATACACTGTAAGTGTTCATTTGACCTTTTTTAACACTGTCGTTTTTACTGTGCAGTTGTCAGCTGGTGAGATCGGGATGTCTCGCTTCTCCAGGATACCTTAAAGGATCTGCCTGTGAGATAAGAGTCAAACCAGTTGAGTGCAGTTCCAGAGATGCCCAGTTTGGAGAGAGTGGACAGCAGGATCTGGTGGTTAACAGTGTCAAATGCAGCAGAGAGATCAAGCAGAATAAGGACAGATGACAAGGATTTAGCCCTTGCCTGCCGTAGGTTTTCAACGACAGACAGGAGAGCGGTCTCCGTAGAATGTCCTTTCTTGAAGCCAGATTGCTGACTGTCCAGAAGGTCGTGCTGTGAGAGATAGGCAGAGAGTTGGGTAAATACTACCCTTTTGAGGGCCTTGGGAAGGAAAGGCAGGAGTGAGATTGGTCTGTAGTTGCTGATCACTGAGGGGTCGAATGTTGGTTTCTTGAGTAAAGGTGTTACCAGGGCTTGATTAAATGAGGTGGGGACAGTACCAGTGGTGATGGAGGTGTTTATAATGTGTGCGAGTTGAGGCAGTAGAGACGGAGAGATAGCCTGTAGGAGGTCGGAAGGGATCGGGTCAAGGGGACATGTAGTAGGCCGGGTGGAAAGGAGTATTTTGGAGACATCAGTCTTCAAGAGGGGAGAGAAAGAAGGGAGTTGAGGATAGCAAGGGGTAAGAGAGAGATCAGGGATGTGTTGAGCAGAGAATTGCCTGCTGATGGTCTCCACTTTATCAGTGAAGAAGTTGGCAAAGTCATCAGCAGTCAGCGATGTATTGGCAGGAGGTGAAGGGGGACAGAGAAGAGAGGAGAACGTTGAGAAAAGTTGATGCGGGTTAGATGCAGTTTGGATTTTGTTTTGAAAGTACTTGGTTTTGGCTGTAGATATATCAGTAGCGAAGGAGATAAGAAGATGTTGATACTTGGAGAGATCAGCAGGGTCTCTAGACTTGTGCCACTTCCTCTCCACAGCCCTTAGCTTGGTCCGATGGTCGCGAAGAGTCTCAGAAAGCCAGGGGCAAGAGGGTGTAGCACGTGTAGGCCTATAGGTAAGAAGGCAGACACTGTCAAGACAGGATGTTAAGGTTGTACAGAGCTTATCAGTAGCTTCCTCAACGTTGAGAGATGAGTAAAGGGTTGTGGTGGGTAGGGAGGAAGACACCATGGACGAAAAGCAAGTGGGAGAGAGGGAATGAAGAGTACGACGGAAAGAAACAGGGTTGGGGGGTAGGTGAGATTACAGGGAGTGTTACAGTGAACTTTATAAAGAAATGGTCAGAGACATGCAGGGGAGTAAATAGAATATTATTAGCGGTGCAGTTACGAGTCAGAACAAGATCTAGCTGTTGTCCTCCTCTGTGGGTGGGAGGGGTGTTGGCCCTGTGAAGGTCAAACGAGGGGAGGAGAGCTAAGAAGTCGGCTGCTTGTGGTTTGTCTAGGTGGATGTTGAAGTCGCCTAGCATTACCAGAGGAGTTCCATCTTCAGGGATAGAGGACAGCAGCGTATCAAGCTCTTCTAAGAAGTTTCCCAGTTGACCTGGAGGGCGATAGATGACAACACAATGCATTTTGGATGGATAAGTGATGGTGATTGCATGGTATTCGAATGAGGAGTTGCTGCAAGGAAAACGCAGATGAGTGAATTTCCAAGTGTTGGAAACAAGCAAACCTGTTCCCCCTCCTCGCCCAGAAAGAAAAAGAGTGTGGTGAAGTTGAAGTTGTTGGAGAGGGCCGATGGAGTAGCAGTGTTCTCTTTACAGATCCATGTTTCAGCCAGTGCCAGAACATTGAGAGTAGACTGACTGGTGAGCCTTGTTGACAGATGACTGGCAGTTCCAGAGCCCTACAGCCAGACAAGCAGACTGTGGAGGGCTAGTGCAGAGTGACCGAAGATGGTGCTGAGGTCTCCGCTGTGTACGTTTGTAAGTGCGTCTACGGTGGACAGTCTGAATGTACTGGAAACACATGTTAGTAGCATTACAAAACAATAGACAGTAGGAAAGTAAAGGAAAGAAAAAATAAATGAAAGCTTAGCGTGGCATGCCCTGCCGGTGTCGCTGCTCGGTGGAGGTCTTTATCTTGTCGGTCACGCAGGTAGAGTCGCAGGTCTTTACCTCATCGGTCGCGCAGGTAGAGTCGCAGGTCTTTACCTCGTCGGTCTCGCAGGTAGAGTCTCAGGTCTTTACCTCATCGGTCGCGCAGGTAGAGTCGCAGGTCTTTACCTCGTCGGTCTCGCAGGTAGAGTCTCAGGTCTTTACCTCATCGGTCGCGCAGGTAGAGTCGCAGGTCTTTACCTCGTCGGTCTCGCAGGTAGAGTCACAGGTCTTTACCTCATCGGTCGTGCAGGTAGAGTCGGAGGTCTTTACCTCGTCGGTCTTCACACGAGGATTGCTGCACACTAGGGAAATCACTGCTAATATAATACAGGCTCCCTGATTGCTTAATGGGTCAGTGATTGCTTCAGAGCTGAGCCCACTTGCTCAATTAACAGCTCAAGGCTTTAAAGTGACTAAAAGTGCTAGGTGAAAAGTAGCTCAAGCTAGATGGCTAGGTGCTAACAACAGCTACTTAACAAACAACAGTTACCTTAAACGCAGTGCAGGACGTTCAATAATCCTTTGTTAACAAACAGCTACTAGTCTACAGCAGCTAGCTACTAGTTACTACAGACTTCCACTCCCAAGCCTTTTTCTCACAAACGGCAGGTCTGTTGTGAATAAAATGGACGAGCTGCAGCTTCAGCTGGAGTACAGATTTATTGGCGACTGCTGTGCCATGTTAGTAACAGAATCGTGGCTTCACCCTGGAATACCCGATGCAGCTGTGGAGTTAAAGGGCTTCGATCTACACCGCCATGACAGGAACCAACAATCACTGAAACAATGAGGTGGGGGTCTTTGTATTTATATTAGCGAAAAATGGGCTACTAACACCAAGACTGTAGACAGTCACTGCTCTCCGGATCTAGAATATTTGACAGTTAAATGCAAACCTTTTTTCCTACCCCGAGAGTTGTCATCGGCTGTTTTGATTACAGGAGTATACATAGCCCCGGATGCTAAAGCTGAATTAGCCCTTAACCTCCTATACAGCGCAGTTAACACTGAACTGAATAAACATCCGGAGGCAGTACACATAATCGCGGGGGATTTTAATCACGTAGACTTGAAAAAGGTGCTCCAAGAGTTATATCATTACCCCATCTGGGTCAGTCGGATCATATGTCCCTGTTCATGTTACCAACCTACATACCTATCAGGAAAAGAGAACCCCCCACCTCAAAAACTGTCAAAATATGGCCTGCTGGTGCCTCCTCACAGCTGCAAGACTGATTAATAACACAGACTGGAGTATCTTTGAAGCCCAGGACCTGGAAGATTACACTACATGTGTACATCAAGTACTGCACAGATTCTGTCACCATTGAAAAATGAATCCGGGTGTATGCCAACCAAAAACCTTGGATGACAAGAGAAGTAAAGATCTTACTGAGGAATAGAAACATCGCCTTCAGATCTGGTGACATGAATCACTACAGTGCAGCCAGGGCAAATCTGAAAAGAGGCATAAAACGAGCCAAGTTGCACTATAAAAATAAAATTGAGGACCACCTCCAGAGCAACAATGCAAAGCAGGTGTAGCAGGGAGTCGATATTATCACCAACTACAAAACCAGATCCTACGCTGTGAGGGGTGACACAGCGCTGGCGGAGGAGCCGAATTGCTTCGGAAAAAAAAACGGCAGAATGTTCTACAGTACATCCACTAGTTGACAACAGCAACTTCTTCATGGTGACAGAGCAGGATGTGAGGCGAGTTCTTAGAACAGTGTACCCCAGGAAAGCAGCTGGACATGACCGTGTTACAGGGCGGGTGCTAAAGGACCAACTTATGGTGGTTTTTACCAGACTATTTAATTGGTCCTTAGCACAGGCAACGGTTCCATACTGTCTGAAATCATCAACCATTATCCCTGTTCCAAAAAAGTCCACCATTAACAGTCTAAATGATTATCAGACAGTGGCTCTTACTTTAGTCATTATGAAGTGTCTGGAGAAACTGGTCAGAAGTCACATTACTCAAAGACTCTCTCCTACACTCGATCTACATCAGTTTGCATGTAGGACTAACCAGTCTACAGAGGATGCTATAGCCTTAGCCCGCCATACAACACCAACCCACTTGGAACAGAAGGACAGTTACGCTAGGCTTCTTTTTATAGATTTTAGCTCAGTATTTAACACGATCCTTCCAAACAGACTGGTAACAAAGTTATACAATCTGGGTCTTCCATACCTCACCTGCCACTGGATAAAGGATTTCCTCATTGATCGTGTACAGAGAGTCAAAGTGGGACCCCACCTTTCCTCAGCACTCAGCCTTAACACCGGCTCCCCTCAGGGATGTGTGCTGAGTCCCTTGCTGTATACTCTCTACACATACGACTGCACCTCCACTTATCCAAGCAATTCCATCATTATGTTTGCAGATGATACAACAGTGTTCGGGCTCATCACTGGGGGAGATGAGGTAGCATACATGGATGAGGTGGTCAAATTGTCTGCATGGTGCAGCGATAACAACTTGGTCCTTAATACTATGAAAACTAAGGAAATAGTAGTGGACTTTAGGAAGAACAGGTCTGTCCCTCTGCCTATGCGCATGGGGACAGTGTGGAGAGAGTATCAGCCTTTAAATTTCTGGGCCTGTACCTGGATGAGGATCTAACTTGGAAAACCAACACTACTATATCGTTCAAGAAGAGTCCTGAAAAATAATTCTCTATCCAAAGAGCTACTGATTTCCTTCTACAGAAGTTCTGTGGAAAGTGTGTTGACATACTGCATCCCTGTGTGGTTTTCTAGCTACACGGCCAGAGCAAAGAGAACACTTCAGAGGATAATTAACACAGCTCAGAGGATTATTTGATGTGAGCTTCTCTCTTTAGATGAGCTGTACAGGTCCCGCTGCTATAGGAAAGCTTGCATCCTGAAAGACCCATCTCACCCAGCACATCATCTGTTTGAACTGTTACTCTCTTTTGGCGGTGTAGGGCAATCAAAGCTAAAACAAACAGACTGAGAAATAGCACATATCCCAGAGCTGTTGCAGTAATAAACAAATCATTGCACGGCATGTCTCTGTCTGTGAAATAGACAGTCTACCTTGTCTAAGTGATACTCAGAAATCCCTACATTTACATTTACATTTTACATTTATGCATTTGGCAGATGCTTTTATCCAAAGCGACTTACATTGCATTGTGCTATACATTTGTTTTTGAGTAAGTGCAATCCCCTGGGATCGATATGATGACAGTAAACAAATAATAATAATAGTCCAGTTCAAGCATACACAGCAAGTTCACTACATCTACAGCTAGCTAGGCAGACAAAATGCTTCTCCAAAATATCCAATCCCCATTTTATTTAAAATGTTATTATATTCTCTAAAATTTAGTTCAAATTGATGTATGTCAACCAGTAATGGTATTTTATATACATCTGAACAGTTTACAGTTAAATCTTTTGCCTTACTTTTTTATTTTAAACATGCATATGAGTCAAATGTATATATTAAACACGTAAATCTGGGATAGGGTTCAGTACATGGACAGGAAATATGACACATTTGTAGCATAAACATTATTTATTTCTCATCAAGCAAGTGCAGGAACTACTATTGAGGCATCACTATGCCACCAGCACTAGAATACACCCTGTGCGTGTTTGATTTTGATGTTTTTGTATAAATATTATACAAGTAGGAAAAAATTACTCTGCCCTGAAGATGACATTTTTTATAGTGTGCATTAAAATAGATGTTTATTGGCTTATAGAAGTCTGCACATGTACTTTTCCTTGGACTTAAAGATATGCACCAGCCACATACCTCATATCATTCTTCCTCTGTTATTGTTTGACTGTTGAATCTCCATGGTAATACAGCCAAGATGTTTTTGATTGTTCTTCCCTCTTCAATAGGAAAGTCAACAGGTGAAAACTTTTATGTCTCCTTTTGTCTTTGAAATCCCCACAAATCATTTCAGTTCTAGAAAACAGCAATGAACAGATTTTTCGGAGCCTGCCAGAGGATAAAAGTATCCAAGAGATCAAAAAACTTATAGACAAGATTGATCTTCACGTTTACTGGGGCTTTCTTTTTTGTTATTGGGTTTTTATTTGACATCCCAGTAGTTTATTTTGGCTCACCTTTTTTTAAATAACACACAAATTGTTTTTCAAAAGAAGAGGCTGGAGAAGCAAGATCAAATAAATTCTGGGCCTAACATTTACCAACGGACTACATCTGGATCTTTGTAACAGCTGCTGACGCATGATCCACTGCAATAATGAGCTAGAAAAGGCACTAAACAGAAGCTGAGTTTGTCAATCTGAGTGTCCCCAGGTTGAACACATGAACTAACAGCCAGCATGAGCCATCGTGATGTATATATTGACAGGGTTCAGGAAGAGTTTAAAACCACATCTGTGCACTTCGAACACTATAAGAACGCTATAGAACAAGAATAAACATTTTTTGTTCCTTGTTTTGTATCAGTTTCATATAGACCTTAATTTGCAATGTATTTCAGCTTAACCACTAAGTTCCCTGGTTACAGTGTATATACATATATGTATATGTATATATATACTGTATATACTATATATATATATATATATATATATATATATATAAAGAAAAATAAGCATACAAAACTTTTTTGACAATTTTCCTCACTTATAAAATACAATTTGTAGGAATTTATTAAATGAACAAGCATTACTATTACAGACCCATGGAGGTTTCTGAAGGGAAGTAAAACCAAAGCCTTTTTTTACTGTGAGGTTAGACTTAAATCCTCATTAAATCATAAATAACACAAGAAACTGTGGAAGAAAACACATGGGGACAGTTCACCCAAAAATAACAATTCTGTTTTCATTTACTCACCCTCGAGCTTTTCCAAATCTGTAGAAATGTCTTTCTTCTGAGGCTCAAAAATAAAAATGTTTGGAAGAATGCTTGGAACCAAACAGTTCACCATTGAATACCATAGGAATAATGACAATGGTAGTAAAAGTGCCCCAGAACTGTTTGCTGTCCTATACATTCTTCAAAATATCTTATTTTGTGTTCAACAGAGCAAAGACATTTACATTTACATTTAGTCATTTAGCAGACGCTTTTATCCAAAGCGACTTACAAAGAGTTTAGGGCGCAATAAGCGATATGTTATACAGGAGCAATAATACAATAGGTGCCAATACAAAGTTACTGGTTTCAACAAAAGCTAGACCACTACTTGTTGAGAGAAAGATAGAAGGTTAGGTTTTTTTTTCATTTGTCCGTGAAGTATTCACAGAAGAGATGGGTTTTAAGTCGTTTTTTGAATGTTGTGAGTGATGTGGTTGACTGGACCGACTATACCATAGTATAGTCAATAGGGCCAAGAACTAACAAGCATTCTTCCAAATAATGTATCTTTCTCTTTGTTCATCAGAATAAAGACACTTCTACAGAGTTGGAACAACTTCAGGGTGAGTAAATGAAAACAGAATTTTCATTTTTGGGTGAAATGTTCCTTTGAGAGCCAGTGCCACAACGGCTCTCTCTGTCTCCCTGTGCTTATATTCTCAGGGCCATATTGTACACCCGGCGCAATTTGCAACGCAAGTGTTTTGGCTAGTTTACGCCCTACGCAGTTCTCATTTTCCCATCCTGCGCCGCGTTGTTTAAATAGCAAATGCATTTGCGCTCATTTGTGCGCTCATGGGCATGTTGGTCTAAAAAAGAGATGTGCTCAGGCGCATTGTTGGCGCGTTGCTATTTAGAGGAACTGAAAATCGGCGCGGGCCCTGGGTCGGACGATGTCCACACTAGTGGTCTAGGAGAGGCACCTCTGGCTAAACCTTGCACAGATGCGTGACGCTGAGAAAGTTCACTTTCTCGACGCACCCATCTCGCAAGGTGGGCTGTTTGGCGATACTGTCGAGGACTTCTCACAGCAGTTCTCGGAAGTGAAGAAGCAGATGGAGGCGATTAAACACATCCTGCCCTGCTGCGACCCAGCCGCCTTCCGGCGATCGAGGTCCCGTGCGGCGTCTGTTCCCCAGCTGCCCCGGCCCTCTTCGACGCAGGCACCCTAAGTGTCGGGGCATCCTCTCCACCTCCGTGCGAGGTAAGGATGCTCCTGTGATTCGGGCCGAGGTCGCCACCCTTCTAGCGAAGGAAGTGATCAAGCTCGTCCCTCCAGCCGAGATGCTCTGCGGGTTTTACAGCCCGTACTTCATCGTCCCCAAGAAAGGCGGGGGGTTGTGCCCCATTCTAGATCTGCGTACTCTGAACAGGCACCTACACAAGCTGCCGTTCAGGATGCTCACGCAGAAGCGCATCCTGATGTCTGTCAGATGTCAGGACTGGTTCATGGCAATCGACCTGCACATGAAACCACTCTAGCACTGGTTACAGAGTCGGGTTCTGTTTACGGATTTTTACGGATGTAGGTCCCCCTTGGGCAGGTTTCGAGGTGTTTCGCGGTGACGACAGATGCCTCCCTGCAGGGTTGGGGTGCCGTGTGCAACGGGCATGCAGTGTCTGGTCGATGGACGGGCCCCCGCCTGCGTTGGCATATCAACTGCCTGGAGTTGTTGGCTGTGCTACTTGCACTGAAGAGGCTGCAACCTCTCGTGCAGGACAAGCACATGCTGGTCCGGTCGGACAGCACAACTGCCATGGCGTATATCAACCATCAGGGTGGAATTCGCTCACGACAGTTAACACAACTCGCGCGATGCCTTCTCCTGTGGAGTCAACAGGTGACGAAGTCCCTGCGAGCCACACACATCCCGGGCGACCTGAACCAGACTGCCGATGCGCTCTTTCGTCAGTCGACACCTCGCGGAGAGTGGCGACTCCACCCCTACGCAGTCCAGCTCATTTGGGTGCAGTTCGGGCAGGCACAGGTAGACTTGTTCGCCTCCCTGAACACCACCCATTGCCTGCTATGGTACTCCCTGTACGAGGCCACCCTCGGCACGGATGCCCTAGCGCACAGCTGGCCGCGGGACAAGCAGAAGTACGCCTTCCCTCCAGTGAGCCTCATTGCACAGGTCCTATGCAAGGTCAGGGAAGAGGAGCATCAAGTGCTACTAGTTGCGCCTTACTGGCCCAACCGGACTTGGTTCTCGGAGCTAATGCTCCTGATGACAACTCCCCCCTGGATGATTATTTTCCTAATAATGAAACCAGGCAGTTTGGATTACTCAGGGGTGTTTAATAAATAAATAATGTTTCACATGTCACAAGATAAGAAGGACAAACTGATATTGTGCTGTACTACATATACTGATGAATTATGTTACGGTTTGGTCGGGTCATCACCTGGCACGGGGATTGTTTTGTTTTTTGTCGAGCACATGGCTGTCACCGAGCTTCGGCCGGCCTCGTGCTTGTGTCTGCGTCATTTGCCCCACCCTCGTGTTTTCGTATGATTCACCTTCCTTGTTCTTTTCGCTTCTCCTTCTGATCTGTCTTCCCCAGCAGTTTGCATCAGCGCTCCGGTCAGTGGTCATCACAGTCAGCGGTCTTCTAGAGAACTAACCGACTACATCTCCAGGCGCAGCTTCTCACCTCTCAGGCTACGTGGACTCTGAGTCCACGTAGCTGCATTATTTAGCAAGCGCATTCTTCAGTACACAACAGCACAGAGTGGAGTGAACGTCATAAGCAGAGTAACGTTACAAGGTGTGTAAGGTGTGTACAAAGTTTTGTCTGTTACAAGGTGTGTGCATTAACATGACATCTGCATCTTTGCCATTCTTTGTTATAGTTCTTTGCCATTCTTTGCAGCTGAATATGATACGGGAGCGATACAAGACCCTTTACCATCCACTGTAAAAAGTTTTGTCTGCGTTCACCCCTCGTTAACTAACGTTTGTCATTTACATTACCTCCAGCAAAATGAAAGCACTTCACTCCAATGACGGCATACTTTATAACACGATCATGATGATGTTGTAGCGCACAGAAATGTGTCATTCATGATGATGTTATGTTTTATTTTTCTGCACCTAGTTACAAAGAGCTGACTGTATTTTTGAGAGCCCTATGCCCATTTCCCTATGCCCTACTCCCTTCGAAGGGCTGAGCCCTTGAAGTTAACTCTTTGAAGGGTGTAGGGCATTACTGTCTCTCGTGTATGCGTTTGGAACTCCCTTCACAAAGGGAATGACTGGCCAAATGTTAGCTTGACAATGCCGCACGTGCACTCTGAATCCATCGCTCGTTTGTTGAAAATAGACAACATTTTTAATACTTCTTGTTAAATATTGTGTAATGTCTTATTTCACTTTGTTTTTTTACTCCACTTGGTATTAATAAAGGGAATATATGATAAAGGAAACCTATAAACAAGTAGCTATGTTTTAACATATTAAACATACTTTCCTATAAACTAAATTATCTTTTTACTATATTCTAACTATGTTAAATCATATGTATCACTGACAAAAATAGTATAAAACAAATACAAACTAAATGATTGTACTTACATTCGTAGTTAACTTCAAAATCCCGCATCATTGCTTCAAAATGCGTTGCGAGAACTCGCGTTCCAAGATCATGTGATCACAAACGAAACCCACTTCCTTGAAGTGACCATGGCATGTGCCCTTCGCTAACGGACTTCTGAAAGGACCCTTCGCAAAGGAATTCAGGTGTTCACTTTTGTTTGGAACGCCCCTACAAATGGCGTCCCCTTCGCGAAGGGCCCTTCAAGGGCGCATAAATGCCATTTGGAAAATGTCCAGAGTTACTGTAGTTCATACTGGCAGGGGCGTAGCCAGAACTTTATTTTAGAGGTGGCCAGGTAAGACCCAGTGATTTTATTAGGGTGACCAAAAAATCCTTACAGACATAAATTCTTTAACTTCTACTGTAATTTACACCAATTCTTCATTACACATAGTTTGCTGGTCAAAAACATACACAAAGAACGTAAAGTAAACAATTTATTTGCAATGCTTTCATGTGCTAACATTATTTTAAAATAATTTGCTAGCTATCGTTTGCAGTAAGTTAGCATTTTTTATAGAAAATAAACATCGCAGTACCACAACTTAAACTTTGGCGAAAATGTAATTAATGAATGAAATCCAGTTAAACAAAACTGATTTTACTGACCTGATCCTTCTGCTCGTGAAGAACTTCCATGTTACACAGACAGTACACTGTCAAGAAGCGGTTAGCAGCTGTTCAGCTATAGCGCTCAGACTGTTTGCGTCAGTGCGTCAGCGTATGACATCATATTAACACGAGAGTAATGTTCTCGCGTTACTTTCAGTGCATACGCTAAATGATCTGCACAGTAAACACCGACACACATCTTAAAACTGCTTCGCACAATAGAGGTGGCCAGATAGGTGGCCATCCGTCATTCAGGGGTAGCCGTGGCCACCCATGGCCACCATGTAGCTCCGCCCCTGCAGACTGGTGCGGCTGTGTTATTCATTGTTCTGAGTTCTGATGAAACAAAAGTGTACCTAGAAGCTCTTTGTCGATTTTCAGATATTTTTATTATTAATTTAAAACGTATGGATGTGATAGATGAACATGCAGTCATACGCAGGAGTGACAGCACTCATGCTAATCAGAGTGTATGGCAGGGAAACATCACATCAAGTTATTCCTTCTACTAAATAATGACTCAGGAGTTGATTGTGACATTTATTATATGGATTTGTGGCTGTTGTTGTCACTTTGAATTATAAATGTTGCAGATTGATCGATTAATGTGATATATAATATCTTGTATGCTTTTCTGTATATTCTATCTTAATTATTTATTTTTGAATGTATACAGTATGTGGTCCTTATATATATATTATTTTATATGTATACTGTATATATATATATTTTAAATATCTATATACTGTATATATACACACTCACCTAAAGGATTATTAGGAACACCTGTTCAATTTCTCATTAATGCAATTATCTAATCAACCAATCACATGGCAGTTGCTTCAATGCATTTAGGGGTGTGGTCCTGGTCAAGACAATCTCCTGAACTCCAAACTGAATGTCAGAATGGGAAAGAAAGGTGATTTAAGCAATTTTGAGCGTGGCATGGTTGTTGGTGCCAGACGGGCCGGTCTGAGTATTTCACAATCTGCTCAGTTACTGGGATTTTCACGCACAACCATTTCTAGGGTTTACAAAGAATGGTGTGAAAAGGGAAAAACATCCAGTATGCGGCAGTCCTGTGGGCGAAAATGCCTTGTTGATGCTAGAGGTCAGAGGAGAATGGGCCGACTGATTCAAGCTGATAGAAGAGCAACTTTGACTGAAATAACCACTCGTTACAACCGAGGTATGCAGCAAAGCATTTGTGAAGCCACAACACGCACAACCTTGAGGCAGATGGGCTACAACAGCAGAAGACCCCACCGGGTACCACTCATCTCCACTACAAATAGGAAAAAGAGGCTACAATTTGCACGAGCTCACCAAAATTGGACAGTTGAAGACTGGAAAAATGTTGCCTGGTCTGATGAGTCTCGATTTCTGTTGAGACATTCAAATGGTAGAGTCAGAATTTGGCGTAAACAGAATGAGAACATGGATCCATCATGCCTTGTTACCACTGTGCAGGCTGGTGGTGGTGGTGTAATGGTGTGGGGGATGTTTTCTTGGCACACTTTAGGCCCCTTAGTGCCAATTGGGCATCGTTTAAATGCCACGGCCTACCTGAGCATTGTTTCTGACCATGTCCATCCCTTTATGACCACCATGTACCCATCCTCTAATGGCTACTTCCAGCAGGATAATGCACCATGTCACAAAGCTCGAATCATTTCAAATTGGTTTCTTGAACATGACAATGAGTTCACTGTACTAGAATGGCCCCCACAGTCACCAGATCTCAACCCGATAGAACATCTTTGGGATGTGGTGGAACGGGAGCTTCGTGCCCTGGATGTGCATCCCACAAATCTCCATCAACTGCAAGATGCTATCCTATCAATATGGGCCAACATTTCTAAAGAATGCTTTCAGCACCTTGTTGAATCAATGCCACGTAGAATTAAGGCAGTTCTGAAGGCGAAAGGGGGTCAAACACCGTATTAGTATGGTGTTCCTAATAATCCTTTAGGTGAGTGTATATATATATATATACACGTATATATACAGTATATATATATATATATATATATATATCCTCTTTGGAGGCTGAGCCCCCCTAATATTGAAAACCTAGAATCGCCCCTGGTGCAACAGACAAGTGATTAAAAGATCCGCTTTACTCAAATTAAAGGAAGATGAAAAACCTCCTGCCTGCTCATACGCTCAGAATAACATCTGCTGTTCATTATGTTTTTTATTTTGTGAGTCTGTAAACATGCCCACTTGTGAGTGAGTTTGCGGTTTGCGGTCTGAACTGAAATTGGGCAATGTTTTTGTAATATGCTCTCATTATTATGCCTCACCTTATTAAAGAAAAAACAAGAAAGAAGTTCTGAAAGGGGTGTGATAAGAGATACGAGTAAAAGTGTAATATTAACCCTCTTCCTTTCAAACGTCAGTATATTGATCAATATGTTTTAGAGGTTTTTACAATAGTTGTCAGGCCAACCTCTGATTGTTTAATTCATAGAACATATTGATTGTAAGGAACATAGGAAAGTTTTTGTTTGTTTGTTGTGATTTTACAAATAAACCCGAAAAAAGACGTTGAGTGAGTGGTTGACACCGGGGTTAGCTTTGGATAAAAGCGTCTGCTACATGACTAAATGTAGTTGTCACAGGAAATTGTCACTATTTCAGTAACTGTGGTTTTTAGTCATGCTGGATGTTATTACACAAAGATGATGTCATTCAATTCTAATCTCCAAAGTAAAATTTGGACCCAAAGAGTACTGCTGCATGTCCATATTATACAAATTGCATGTTAGCAAAATACAATAGACCTTATAAAAACAATGTGTAAAAGTTGCTCCAGGAAATGATGCATTAATAGTATAGTCATTACTTACTCATATACAATTATACTGTATTGTAAAAAAAATTTAAATGAGAAAAATAAATAAAGAGGTAGGCCACTGATTATAAACAAAAAAAACTTTAGACCAATAACGGAAGATGAAATTAAAGACATAAAAAATCAATTAAAATTATACTACCTCCTTTTCGGTTTATTAGATAAAAAAGGAACAAAGAAAAGTAGATTAATTATTTTGCAATGCATTTAGAATGAGTTGTCACCAGCCTATAGTCAGCCATGTTTCTGTAAACTGCAGGTCTTGATGTCCTTGAACGTGTTGTGTCATGTGTCATCTCCTCTCTAGGAAGAGAGGGACTTTTCTTGGAACTCCAAATATCCTGTATTTAATTTTCAGTCGTACACTGTAAACCATTGCTGTAGTTTTGCAGCAGGTTTGCCAGTAACTTACTGTAGATCTCATTTACAATTTTCTTTTAAACATAAACTTACCTAGTTCTTATATTTTCTTTCATAAAACAAGACTAAATATCTTAGGTCACTTTTCTTGTTACATAAATTAAAATAATACTGTCAGGTTTGGGTAGAGGTTATAATAGGCACGCACACTAACATAAGGTTTAGGAAGCTAAACTCCCTCCCCTCCCCACCCCCTCTCGTGCCCCATGCACCACTAAACTCTGACCACATCCGCAGGTCCATCCACTCCCCCCACCACAACATACAACCGATCCGCACTAGTCACTTTATGCAGCATTGGACTGCTCACTACCTCATTCAGCATCGGTCTGCCCCTCTTCAACTACCTCTTCTGATAGGTTAAACAAAGAATGCTCTCTTTGTCACTTTAAACAGACCAATAAGCTCTTTGCACTACCTCACATCTGCATTGTTGTATATTTCACTGGTTTGCACTCTATCTGCCATTACCTGCCATCTTTTTCTATTTTAAATATGCCTGCTTGTAAAGTTGTATTTTACATATAAATAATAATCTGTATTTATCTATCTTTTTTTATATATTTGTGTTCTGTTTGTTAGTGTTTTTGTATGCACCATGGGTCTTAGAGTAATGCAATTTTAATCCTCTATATGTATGTACTGTACATATATCAGAATTGACAATAAAGCAGACTTTGACTTTGACTTTAGGGTTTGGGCAGGTTAATACAACAAATTGGTGTTTAACATGCACGCACGCTAAAATTAGCGTATCAAATGCACGCAAAAATAATTTAACACAATTGAACTTTGGCGGACGTATTACACGATATTGCAACAGCGTGTGTTATTTATACGCAATTGAATAGAATGGCTCGACATAAACATATATGCATGTTGATCTGTGGGTAAAAAAAATAAGAAAATTAAACAGGTGAAATGTTAGGAACATGATTTGGAATTTTAGGATCAGTTTTTGTACACTGCTTTTGCATTCACTTTGAAAACATTGTTCTGACATGTTGGTTCGTGAACCAGATTCAGGTATCTTCTCTGAAAACATTTTCCAGGAACACTTCATTCAATCCTGACATCAGTGACAGAATGTTGGAACATTCTTTAGAGACTGAAGGAAAATTGATGTAATCTATGCCGTTACACAAAACAGCTGTTCACTTTAGCATAAAATTTATAACCAAGTAGTTTGTGACATCACAATAAAATTTCAATATACATACCAAAGGCCCACCCCGATCACATAACTAACATAACAGCTAGGGGCAAAGGCATATTGTACTAAAACGTACAGATGAGATCGTAGATTGCAAATGTCAAATTTCCCACAACAATGTTAATTATTATTGTACTTAATTGTAATTGCATAAATAATTGCTTAAATAATACTTTTATAAAAAGTTTTCACATTACTAATCTTGTGAGTCCTACATTGACTCTTTTGAGAAACGTGTTGATGTTTTCATTAAAAAGTGTTCTGTGGGGTAAAAAATTTGAAACTTTACAATAAGGATTCATTTGTTAACATTACTTACCTAACAATGATTAATAAATGCTGAAAAATACATTGCTCGTTGTTGTCACGGATTGGCAGAGGAACCCAAGCGCAGGCAGGCAGTGAAGGGGTTAACAAAACAGATTTTAATGGTACAAAACAAAGAAACAAAACAAAGACCCACGATGGGGATAACAGATTAACAGAATAACAGGATAAACAGGACGAAGACTAACTGACACTAAACTAAGATAACCACACTTGACATAAACTAAACTGGACACTTACTAGACTCACGAAAACAGCAGGAACAGGCAATAACAGCAGGCTAGGGAGGCAAACAAGAACAGGGATACACTGAACGCAAGGACACCACACACATATGTAATACACGAGCAACAAGACAAAGAAACATGAGGGTATTTATGGGAAACACAAACGAGGGATAACGACATGGGGCAGGTGTGAGACATTAAACACTCAGGGAAAGATAACGAGGAAACGAGAGGAATGGGGCCAATGACAAGACACTGGAGAGAACGTATATTATTGTCAAACGGACAACAATATGTTTCTCTCCACACATAACCAAAGACTTTGTCATGGCTCTGCTACAGGACCAAGAAAAACCTGACTAAGGAAGCAGAGCCATGACAGTTGTTAGTTCGTGTCAGATAATGGATAAACTAATGAAATTTATTGTAAAGTCTTAATAATAATAAGAATTACAGTATGAAAATTACTGCAAAGGTATCAGTGGCTGAATCACATTACCACTGGAGTTAGTGTACTATAGAAACTTTTAATCTTATTTTATTCTTATATATTAAACTGTAGATGTCTCATGCTTTCTTACCTTCCAAGTTTCGTTCTTACATACAGTATATCCTTGACTCCTTGCATGCATGGATTTGCCCATTTGGCATTCACTATGATGTTGCCTATTTTAGGCAATGCCTAAAAATCTGTTTACAATCCCACAGACACTTATATTTACAGTTACTGCTGCTAATGTACATCTTGACGTCCATAGAAATTGACATTCTACAGTCAACTTTTTATACACATACTATTGCTAATGTACGTTTAATGTACATTTGACATTAAATGTGACATGCATACTTAACAAAGCTATGAATATAACATCTGATTGAAAAAACTGTTTGTATATCCAGAAAGTGTTTTAAAGGTCCAATGTGTATTTTTTTGCAGGATATATTGACAGAAATGCAATAAAATATGCATATCTCTTCAGAGGTGTATAAAGAATTTAATGAAGCGTTATGTTTTTATTATCTTAGACTGAGCTTTTTCTATCTACATACACTGCAGGTTCCCTTGAAATTCTCCATGTTGTTTCTACAATAGCCCTAAATGTACAAACTGCTCCACAGCAGTAAATACGTTATCTTTTTTTGGAAAGAAGCGAAAACGCGATGTCATCTAAAGTCTTGTGTGGAGTGAGCCATTGGTTGAAATTTGCAACTTCACAGATGCTGTTAAATTTCATACACTGGACCTTTAAGGGCCAAGAGTCTCGTCAAGGCTATCAAGGAAGCCATTACGGCTGCACTTATTATAATGTTTCCCTCATGCTCATTTGGGACATTTAATATGGCAGAATGACTAAATGGCACTATGGATATTTAGATGCACTATGATTTGACAGTTTGACAGTTTAGTGTTGATGGGCACATCCAGTTGATAAAAGCTTCAATAGTTCATGCATCTTAAAATCGAACAAATCAACAATTGTAATATAATAATCAATATAATAAACCTGTAAAAAATCTGTGAGAAATAATAAAAGATGTATTTGAAATAAATAAAAAATAAATAAAATATTTCAATAAAACTTAAATCTAGAGTCATCAGAAAGTAAAAGTGTTTGCAGATGTTATAAAGAGAATATCAGAGATACTGTAGGCGTCCTAAAGTCTGGAATGTTTCTGGAGAATAAATGTTACCCTGCCAGTTTTTAGTTTCAATGAAACAGTGATAAACATACATTACCAAATGCAACAAGGAACTAAAAATACGAGGCAAGATGTAACCAACAAGACAGATTAGATTAAGTTAGATTCAACTTAAGTACCGTGACACAGACGTGGGTGTAAATTGAGCAAAAATATTTACTAGAATGAAAAACCTGGATTTCAGGTTTTGTTTGTGTCTCAATGTCTAGTTTTAGTGTATAAACATAACTGTAAAAGATTTGTTATATAAAAGTTCCTTTGAATTGTGTTCTTTAGCATTACATCTGTTACTGTTTTTTTTTTTGTCTATGAACAAGCGCCTTTTAAAATGTAAGGCTGAATGGTTACGTTGTCTCCCAATATTAATGGACTACTGAGCCCATTACTAAGTGAGCTTTGAAAAGCATGTGAATAGTGAGGATAGCAAACAAGGCAGGAAACAAAAGGAAATCAATGCAGTTACAGGAAAAGGAGAGGATAGGCACTTATTCTTAGATCTGCTAACCGGTTCAGACTTTAGTGTTGAGCCTCAGACATTAACCTAAAGCAGAGTTATGTGTTCAAGCTTAAATCAATTGTTGTTCCTGACTTAGACAACTAAGGATCATGGACAACAGCCAAGATAAAGGTGCACAACGTGTTTTAACAGGAATGTGGACTAAGTAAATAAAAAAATTAAAATAAGACAGAACTACTCGTATTTTTGGCACACCCCACGGTACAACACGATCTCACCATCCAACTTGGCAATACCACAATCACTCCTTCCAAAACAGCCAGGAACCTCTGAGTCATATTTCATGAACAGCTGTCCTTCAATGGTCACATTGCAAAGACAAACACGGTCATGCCGATATGCCTTATTCAACATTAGAAAGGTTAGACCTCACTGAGCATGCGGCACAACTCCTTTTCCAGTCCCTGGTAATCTCAAGGTTGGACTACTGCAATGCTCTCCTTGCTGGTCTTCCTGCAAAGGCTGTCAAACCACTCCAGCTGGTTCAGAACACAGCAGCACGCCTCGTCTTCCAACAGCCCAAAAGGGCTCACGTGACACCCCTTTTCATCTCTCTCCACTGGCTACCGGTTGAAATCCGTATCAGATTCAAGTCACTAATGCTTACCTACAGGACTGTGACGACCCTCTGCATTCCTACCAGTCTGTGTACTGGCCATAAATTGATTGGAGGAAGGTGCCCTGGGGTAAATCATTGTCACCTGGATTGGGCGTGGCTAAGGAAATAAAGATCTGCGTGTACCTTCTGGCTAGCTCTCACTCATGGATACTCAGAGACACACACAATACTGAGAGACTGATTTAGTCAAACTATTTTGGGTTTATTTTTATTTCTTTTTCCCCCGAAGATTTGTTATGTGTTTTTCTCCCGCCTTAGTCGATGTTGTTGTTTTCATTTAACCTATAGACATTTGATGTTTGCAATAAATGTTGTTAACAACAACACCTTGCAGTCTTGACAATTTTTATGTTGTCTGAACGAGCCGGGCCGTAACAAGGACTATCACTGGATCTGCACCGGCATACTTTCACACCCTCCTACACCCCATCAAGAACCCTGCGTTCAGCAAACGAGCAGCATCTTGTATTGCCTTCTCATAAGGGCAGTAAATCGCTTTCCCGCTCATTCTCATTCACAACTCCTTCCTGGTGGAACATTCTTCCTAACTCAGTCCAGTCAACCACATCTCTCACAACATTCAAAAAACTACTTAAAACCCATCTCTTCTGTGAATACTTTACAGACAAATGAAGAAAAAAAACTCTCTTTCTCTTAACAGGTATTGGTCTAGCTTTTGCTTAAACTAGTAACTTTGTAATAGCACCTATTGTATTATTGCTCCTGAATGACATATTGCTTATTGCTCATTGAAATCTCTGTAAGTCGCTTTGGATAAAAGCATCTGCTAAATGACTAAATGTAAATGTAATTAGAGAATGTCAGAAACAAATTGAGGACATTCGAGGAGATTTTCTTTGCACTTTCGCGGCACATACACAGGATGTAAGCCCATACAGTCCAGCCCATAAAGTACATATCTTTAAGCCATGTTGTGACTTATAATTTTACAAATGCGAGTTAAAATAATTAAGTGTTAACAAATTCATTATTTAACAGACAGAGAGATCCTTTTAATTAGGGATGCATTTTATGTATAGGGATGTGTAAATTTTGGCGGGTTAACCGACAATTATTTAACATTGGAAGCCAATAACCAATATATTTGTCACGACTCTGCCTCATCTTGTCATGGTTTTCTTGGTCTTGTGGCAGAGTCGTGACAAAGCCTTTGGTTTAGTGTGAGAAAGCCATGGGGTGTTTATCTTTTGACACTCCATGTGTTTTCTCGTGTCCTGTCATTGGCCCCGCCCCTCTCATTTCCTGTATTGCTTCCCTGCTGTGTTTCATTACCCTCACCTGCCCTGTGTTATTATCCCTCATTTGTGTTCCCTATTTAATGCCCTCTCGTTTCATTGTCCTGTGCTTGGTCATTGTATATGGTGTTTCTTGTGTACTGTCGTGTGCGGGTCCTTTACCTGCTCTTGTGGATACCCATTTTGGATTGACTGACTGACTTGACTTGACTTTATTTGTCATTTTAGATTTTCATCAAAAATGAAATTTCGTTGCAATTGACACATAGCACAACAGGAATAAAAAAAGGCAGTATACACAGTCCCAGAAAACACAAGATAAGCAATATAAAAGAGACAGAAACCTTGTATAAAACCTATAAAATAATAGTTAGTAGAGTAGTTGCCTATGTATAAAAAACTTTTTCATTGATAAAAATAATATACAGTATATACGTATATATATATATATATATATAATACAATAAAATATATTCCACAGTTTCATTTTGGGGTAGAGATCCTATAAGAGCAGTCTAGGGTAGGTGTGTGAGTGAGGAGGGGGAGGGAAGGGGGAATAGTTATATGTTGTTTAGCAGTCTTATGGCATATGGGAAGAAGCTGCTGTTGAGTCGAGTTGTTCTGCTCCGCAGGCTGCGGAATCTCCTTCCAGAGGCCAGCAGTGAGAACAGTCCATGGTGGGGGTGGGAGGGGTCCCCAACGATGTTTTGAGCTCTAGTCAGACAGCGTTTCTTTGCGATGTCCTGAAGGGGAGGAAGTGAAGTCTCGATGATTTTCTCAGCTGTCCTCACCACCCTCTGTAGGCTTTTCCAGTCAGAGGCACTGCAGGCCGCCGACCAGACAGAGATGCAGTTGGTCAGAATGCTCTCTATAGTTCCCCTATAGAAGGTGGTGAGAATGGGAGCGGGTAGGTGCACTCTCCTCATCCGGCGCAGAAAGTGCATATGCTGCTGGGCCTTCTTTACAAGAGTGCCAGTGTGGTTTGACCAGGTGAGAGAGTCGGTTATCTGCACCCCCCGGAACCTGGTGCTGCTGACAATCTCCACTGCTGAGTCATTGATGATGAGAGGAGTGTGGCTATGCTGGTTCTTCCTGAAGTCCACAATCATCTCTTTTGTTTTTGAGACATTCAGGACCAGGTTGTTGGTTTCACACCAGTCTGCCAGATGTTTCACCTCCTCTCTGTAGGCCTGTTCATCGTTATTCTTGATGAGGCCCACTACTGTCGTGTCGTCTGCAAACTTCACGATGTGGTTAGTAGTGGACTTGGCGCAGCAGTCATAGGTCATCAACGTAAACAGCAGCGGACTCAGAACGCAGCCCTGGGGGGAACCGGTGCTCAGGGAGATGACACTGGAGACGTTTATTCCCACCCGCACACGTTGAGGTCTGTTGGTGAGAAAGTCAAGCAGCCAATTTCACAGGTGGGTACTAAATCCAAGGGGGGCCAGTTTGCTTATCAGATGTTGTGGTATGATGGTGTTGAATGCAGAGCTGAAATCCAGGAACAGCATCCGCACATGTGTGTTTTTCCCTTCCAGATGTTCTAGGCTCCGGTGGAGTGTGGAGGAGATGGCGTCCTCTGTGGAGCTGTTGGGACGTTAAGCAAACTGGTACGGGTCGAATGTGGGGGGGTGTCTGGAAACCATGTGGTCCTTTACCAGCCTCTCGAAGCACTTCATCATAATAGGTGTTAGTGCTACTGGGCGGTAGTCATTGAGTGAGGAGGTAGTGGTCTTCTTGGGTACCGGTACAATCGTGGCAGTCTTGAAACAGGTTGGTACCACAGCCTGGTGCAGGGAGATGTTAAAAATATCTGTGAGAACCCCAGCCAGCTGATCAGCACATTCCTTAAGCACCTTTCCTGGTATATTATCAGGGCTAGCTGCTTTCCGGGCATTGACCTTCCTCAGGGTTATCCGGACATCAGCTGGGTCCAGGCAGAGTGTCTGCTCTTCTGGGCGAGGAATGGATTTTTTTGCTGTGGTGGTATTTAGTTCCTCGAACCTCCCAAAGTACTTGTTTTTAGGATTACCTTGGTGTATGGTCCTTGTCTGGTCTCGTTTATGGTTTGGTATTTAGTTTTGTTTCAGGTGCCTGTCTGGTTTTGTCTCCCACGTGAGAAGTTTTGTTTTACTAGTTTTGTGTATGTAGTATATCCTGTCTTTGCCCTCCATCGTGGGTTTTTGTTTGTGTATATAAATTAAAGTCTTGTCTATTACCCCGTACCGCTGCCTGCATCTGGGTTCTTACCACTGCTCTCTTGACAATATTTGCCTATATACCATATCTAAATATTAATATAAAAGAGGCTGAAACAAAAGGCAAAAAGTGGACAACTGCTTACTTTATACTAGTTAAAGATTATTTAACTTTTAAACTTTTCTGGTATCATTTTTATTTAATAAACAAAATATAGATGTTCTTCCAGAGTTTTCTTAATAGCCACAAGTCTAACTGGTCTCAAGATAGAAAGCATTCAGACAACAGTTTGATTCAAACAATATTTTTTTGTTCCTATAATTTATATGGCAGATAATTTATCGTGCATGCCTACTTTTAATTGTAATGTTGATCTTTTATCTTTGTATTTAAATGTTATTTTTTCTGTTGTTGTTTTCCTTGCATTCTGGAAAAGCTGTTTCTGAATTTTTGTGTGTATTTGCATGTACTCTTTGCCAACTTTGATGGTGACTCATGTTGTGTAAAAGGTCTATTTATAGAATGCAGAATTTTGAGAAGAACAGATGGGTTTGCCCAAGATTTCACAAGGGATGGAAAAAAGATGTGGGTTTTTACCATCTACGAGTCAGAAATGGTTGTCTACCACACTGAACTCGCAGGAATTCATAACTAGTTTACGAGGTGGCTAATTTGTATGAATTCATATGATGTGAATCATTCAAAAACATATGATTGTTATAAAAAACGATACGGAAGACCCTCCCCTAACCCCACCCCTAAACTTAACGTCACAAGTGCAAAAGCAAATTATACTAAACGTACAGTACGAATAACATTGCATGAATTCATATGAAGTAGCCACCTCGTAAAATAGTTACGAATTCCTGCGTTGGAAGCTCTACTCAAAAAATGACTTTATTGGGAAGATCTTGCTTGGAAGAAAAACTTTACATTTATTATAAACCAAGCAGTTTATGCCATTCTCATGGCCGTCACACATCAAGTCCAACTACTGTACATCCCCACTACTGTGTCTAAAGTATAAAATCGATGGGCCGATAGTGAGTATATAGAGCATTGCACCAAGATGGATCTTCGATTTTTGCTTACACCTTCTGTTGGTTAAGTATTACTTTTTAATGGGAGAGATGCCATTGTCCTTGAACCTCTGAACAGGATGTTATATGGGACAATTTGCACATTTAAAACGTGTGATGGTTCCAAATGATACCATCCTGCCGACAACGCCATATGGTAGATCTGATAGTATAATCTATCTTGTTATTGATCCAAAATTATACCGTAGTGCTGTTTCATCTTGTTCATATGCCCAAACCGATAGATCTAACTATCCTGCAGACTTAGATGTCAGAGGGGAAGGACAGCAGGCAGGAGACAAAAATATAAAAATAAAAAGAGCAAAGTTATTGTAGAGAGAAAAACATAGTTGCATTCAGATGCCCATTCTAACTCTGTCTAGAACTCTGTCTAGAATTCATTCCATCTCCGTCAGACTAGAAACACATTGAGCAGGTGTTATTATACCAACATAGACAGTGGAAAATTGCTGCTTCACAACATTGTCTTGTGAAGTTATAATGAACCTTGAGAATACGACCACCGCAAACTCCCTTATGATCAAAGGGACCCCTATGGAGAGGGTGAGCAGCTACAAGTACCTCGGTGTGAACATTTCAGAGGACCAGGTGAATAAAGCCAGGCAAAGACTGTACCATCTGCTACAGCTGAGGGAATTCAGGGTTTCACCAACAATCCTGAAAACGTTCTATTCAGGGGCCATAGAAAGTGTTTTAACTAGTTAAGTTGCATCTCAGTGTGGTATGGAAACAGCTCCAGCCAAGACTGCAAAGCCCTGCAGAGAGTTGTACGCTTAGCTGAGCGCATCTTAGGGTCTGCTCTACCATCCCAGCAGGACATCTACCTCAAACGCTGCAAAAATCATAAAAGACTTCAACCACCATGGTAACTGTCTTTTTCCCTGCTGCCATCTGGTAAGCGCTTCCGTAGCCTGATGGTTAAAACAGAGACTTAGGAGAAGCTTTTTTTGCCTAAGGCTCCTAAACGGTCTCTAAACATCATTTGACCTCACTCATTGTACTATAAGAACATTCAACATCCAATATAGTGAAATTGCTACTTGCACACAGCACTGACTGCTTGTTGCTGCCAAGTAACCACCTTGTGTTACTATCTGTTTGCACATTCTCTTGAACATTCCTGCTGATGTAAATATTTACAGTTTACTTATATCATAGACTACATATACCTTTGTCTTTATATTATTTATATTTTCATTTTGTGTTTGTATTTTATAATAATTGCATTGTCTTTGGAGCTGACCTGACCTACATTTCACTACTGGTTGTACATACTCTATATAACTGTGTATGTGACAAATAAAAAAATCTTGAAACTTTAATCGCTCATATCTACTTGTGAAGACAATACAAATGCCGCATCCAACAGAATGTAGAATATAGCATTAAGAAAAGTAATATAGAATATATATAATAACTAGATTGAAATGAATATAATCTATAACTAATAAAGTAAATACATAGGGAAAATAGTAAAGAATTATAATAAAGAAATTAAATACAACACAAAATGCATGTCTGTACTCTCAAGTCAGAATTTCATCTTCTTTAGAAAATACACAAACAGGTTGCTTTTAAGAAATTCAGATCCTATGATCTATCACGTGTAAACCGGAAAAAATACAATCTTTGTGGTTGCATCAGCAGGATGTAGTCAATTGGAAATCAGTCTACTTTGGGAGGGAGAATACTATAAACCCATAATTAGATGCATATTTCTCATAAAACTAAAAAGTTGATTTTGTGTGTCAAAGAATTGTTATGATACAGTATAAATGTAAACATGTTACCTTTTAATTGAATGATTGTGAGTTCCAGCACGTATAAATCTAATATGCCATTTGGTTTAACCAAATAATTCTGTTGACAATCTTCAGGGACATGGACCAAAGCTTCTTGTAACAAACCTGTCTGCTTGTCACCGCTGAGGGAGCAGCACTGGCACAAACACACATACACACATGCATACATGCCCCATTCACTCTCCATTCCCTCCTTACCTGCTGTTTCTGCCACAGGCAAAGCGGGTTCACACGCTGGTCCGATGGCTTATGGACATTCCCCTACACTACATTTCCCCTCAGTTTTATCAGTTTTATAACCGATCGCTTCACACATACACATAACTTGTATCTTGTCTTGTTTTGTGCAGTTGTTTGTTGTCTGGGAGTAGTTGGTCTCTCGGCGGACACGCTGCGGCCAAACCGAGCGGCCGAAGGGAGAGCGGCCGCCAAGGTGTGATCGCGCAGTGCAGCCGGTGAAACCATAGCATTGTGTATATGGGGTTTATGTGTGAATTCTGTGTTGAAGAGTTTGAGTGTTATGTTATTATTGTTGAATAACATATGTATGTGCTATTTATTATTGAGGTGTGTTAAATTTCTGGTTCCTTACGAACACTAAATTTCTTTCTGTGTTTTGGATCACCAGTAAAATCAAATCATAAATAGGTTGGATGTTGTGAGAGAATTCTTCTGCAGATCTGGCAGCACAAAAACAAGACACAGAGAGGCATCAAGCTTTTGAACTCATTTATTTTAGAAACTACAAGTCTTTATATACGGTGCCAAAAGACATCTGGCAGGTTTCATGTCCAGGGATTCACAGAATCACCAAATAAGGTATATTAGCTTAGAAGGAATCCCCTCCTCCCAGGAATAGCCAGAAGGCATCCCTTCCTCCTACCCTATAGCCAGTAATGTAAAGTGAGCTTAACACTTCACAATTCTTGATTTTGTGGGCTTGTATTTATTTATGCAGAAATTAAATCTAACAAAGAGTAACATTCAATGTTGGTTATTACATGATGTTAAAGGTGGTTAATGCAAAAAGTGTCAAATTAACTGTGATACTTACTTGGTAATGGTTGCCAGATTGCCAGAAGAGAGTGGAGTCTTGCCTATAAAAGGGAAGCCCAGACTCATGTTCCGGGGTTGTTAACATTTACATTTACATTTAGTCATTTAGCAGATGCTTTTATCCAAAGCGACTTACAGAGAGTTCAGGGAGCAATAAGCGATATGTCATACAGGAGCAATACTACAATATGTGCTAATACAAAGTTACTAGTTTCAACAAAAACCAGACCAATACCTGTTGAGAGAAAGAGAGAGGGTTAGTCATTTCACTCATTTGTCTTTCATTTGGTGTTCATTTGTCTTGTATTCACAGAAGAGGTGGGTAAGAAGTAGTTTTTTTAATGTTGTGAGAGATGTGGTTGACCAGACTGAGTTAGGAAGAATGTTCCACCAGGAAGGAGTTGTGAAGGAGAATGAGCGGGAAAGCAATTTACTGCCGTTTTGAGAAGGCAATACAAGATGCCGCTCGATTGCTGAACGCAGGGTTCTTGATGGGGTGTAGGAGGGTGTGAAAGTAAGCCGGTGCAGATGCAGTGATAGTCCTGTAGGCAAGCATTAGTGACTTGAATCTGATACAGGCTTCAACCGGTAGACAGTGGAGAGAGATGAAAAGGGGTGTCACAAGAGCCTTTTGGGCTGTTGGAAGACGAGGCGTGATGCTACGTTCTGAACCAGTTTGAGTGGTTTGATTGCCTTTTCAGGAAGACTTCAGGAAGGATAGCACTGCAGTAGTCCAACCTTGAGATTACCAGGGCCTGGACAAGGAGTTGTGAAAAATGATCAGTGAGATAAGGTCTATCCTTTCTAATGTTGATTAAGGCATATCGGCATGACCGCGTTGTCTTTGCAATGTGATAATTGAAGGACAGCTGTTCATCAAATCTGACTCCGAGGTTCCTGGATGATTTGGAAGGAGTGATTGTGGTATTGCCAAGTTGGATGGTGAGATTGTGCTGCACCGTTGGGTGTGCCGGAAACACTAGTAGTTCCGTCTTGGCAGGGTTCACCTGGAGGTGATGCTCTTTCATCCAAGCTGAGATGTCTTCTAGGCAGGCTGTAATGCGAGCTGCTATAGTGGTATCGTCTGGGTGAAATGAGATGTAAATCTGGGTGTCGTTAGCATAACGGTGATAGGAGAAGCCGTGAGCTGTATGATGGGTCCCAAGGATGTCGTGTAGATGCAAAAGCAGCGGTCCAAGCACCGATCCCTGAGGGACCCCAGTGATCATGTGGTGAGCAGTGGACAGCGAGCCCCTCCATGACACCCTGAAGGATCTGCCGGAGAGGTAGGATTTGAACCAGTGGAGAGGAGTGCCTGAGATTCCTAGTGATGCCAGGGTTGCAAGCAGTATCTGGTGATTGACAGTGTCGAACGCTGCATATAAATCTAGCAGAATCAGGACTGAGGATTTAGATTCCGCCTTGCATAGCCGCAGTGCTTCTGTAACTGATAGCAGTGCAGTCTCAGTGGAGTGGTTTGTTTTGAAGCCAGACTGCATGTCATCCAGTAGTTTATTCTGGGATAGGTAGGAAGACACCTGGTTGAAAACTGCACTTTCAAGTGTTTTTGCAATAAATGGTAGGAGAGAGACAGGTCTGTAACTGTCGGTAGTAGAGGGTTCCAATGTGGGTTTCTTAAGTAGGGGCATGACCTGAGCCTGTTTGAATGTGGATGGAAAAGTGCCGGTGAGCAGGGAGGTTGATAATGTGTGTGAGTGCAGGTGTGAGTGTGCTGGATATTGCCTGAAGGAGATGGGAGGGGATTGGGTCAAGGGGACAGGTGGTGGGGTGGCTGGAGAGAAGTCTGGTGACTTCGGTGTCAGTCAGTGGGGCGAAAGAGGAGAGTTCAATTTTTGAAGTGAGGGTAGTGTGTACCAAGGTCTGAGGTGCTGAGAATTGTTTGCTGATGGACAATGTTTTCTCAGTGAAAAATACAGCGAAGTCCTCTGCAGTCAAAGATGAAGTTTGCGGGGGAGGAGGGGGGCAAAAAAGAGAGTTAAATGTCTTGAAAAGCTGCCGAGTGTTAGGTGCATTGCTCACCTTGGTGGTATAGAAAGATGTTTTAGCTGTGGTAACACTAGCAGTGAAAGAGGAGAGTAGTGACTGTTAGTACCTTAGGTCAGCAGGATTCTTGGTCTTGCGCCATTTCCTTTCAGCAGCCCTGAGTATACTCCGTTGTTCACGGAGGATGTCAGACAGCCAAGGGCAGGAGGGGGTGGCACGAGCTGGTCTAGAGGACAGAGGACAAAGGTTATATAAACCGGATGTAAGTGTTGAGCATAAGGTGTCGGTGGCAGTGTCAACATCTAGAGATGCTAGGGAAGACAGAATGTCACTTCAGTAGAGAGGGTGCAAGGGGAGAGAGAGCGAAGGTTCCGTCTAATATAAACTGGTGGTGGTGGTGTAGGTGTAGTGCATGTAGGAAGGAGCATATTGAAAGTGATGAAGAAGTGGTCAGAAATGTGAAGAGGTGTGACTTTAATGTTATCTGTGGTGAAGTTACGGGTGTAGATGAGATCAAGCTGGTTTCCTGATCTGTGAGTACCGGCTGTGGCAAGGTGCGTGAGGTCGAACGAGGCAGTGAGAGTGTGGAAGTCAGAAGAATAGGGTTTCTCCAGGTGGATGTTGAAGTCCCCAAAGACTACAAGAGGGCCGCCATTCTCCGGGAATGATGAGAGCAGCCCATTTAACTCTTCAATGAAGTTGTGAAGAGGACCTGGGGGGCGGTAAACTACAACAACACTGAGCTGAGTGGGAGAAGTGATATTAACAGCGTGGTATTCAAATGAATAGTTGTTGCATAGAGAAGGTAGTGGGGAATATTTTCAACTATTGTTGATAAGCAAACCTGTGCCTCCTCCTCTTCCAGTTTGGCAGGGAGAGTGAGAGAAGGAGTAGTTTGTAGAGAGAGCAGCGGGTGTGGCTGAGTCTTCAGGACGAATCCATGTCTCAGTAAGACCTACAATGTGAATGTCAGACTGGCTAGCAAAAGCATGGATGAAGTCAGTCTTGTTCACAGCTGACTGAGAGTTCCAGAGACCCACAGAGAGACAGATGTGTAGAAGGGGAGGTGTGAATGGGACGTGCGTGAGAGTGAGTGCGTTGTGCCTTGGGTGAGAACACTGCCTGCGGTGGAGTACAAGAATAAAATGGAAACACATGATGTTAGTATACAATTAAATGAAAGCAAAGGTATGTTAATTGACTAATGTTGACTAAAGTGTCTTGCCGGTGTCTTTGCTCGGTGGAGTCGCGCAGGTGGAGTCGCGCAGGTAGAGTCACAGGTTGTTACACTCAACGATCTTCACACGTGGAGGGCTGCACACGAGGGCTGACGCTACCGCTGGTGCGGTAAGAGACACCGCTTAAGTATGTGTTGAGATTAGCGTGCACAGAATACAGCTGAACACGCCTTCTTGATTAGCAAAACAAAGCCTGAACGACTTGAATGGGCCACGGATCAAACAGCGATCAACTAGCTCCGTGCTGTTAGGTGCAAAACTATAATGTCTAGCCGTAATGAGCAGCTAATGGCAACTTAATGTGACTTCAGTAACACAGTACCCAATGGAAGAAAAACGTTAACACCTTAGCACTCAGTCAAGGAGTAGATTAAATAACAAGCACAAATAATCTTAACTAACAACAGGCAACAGTCGAGTCAACAGTTAAAACAAGGTAACAGGGTAAATAGCAGACTTACGCACTACTGCAGACTTCTGCTGACTATTCGCTTCTCCCTAACCAAGTCGGCGAGAGTGTAACAGTGGCACCTCGAGCAAAACCCTCAATCCTTATGTAACGGGCGCGTACTCGGCCCGCCTTGTAGGGGAAATTGCTAGGTTACTTTGAAAGACTCAAAGAGGAAAGGATCTGGGTCCCCCTCCCTAGTACTTTTAGTCTCAGTGTATTTTGCGTACACGGTTTACCTTACTCTGCTGTATAAAATACCAAAGGGACCGATGTGTATGGCTTCAGGTAAGTTAAAATGTCTGTGTCAATACGTGTCTATCTGAAGTGTAAATATGTGATGCAATACTACAAGTTTAAGTCACATTCCCAACCCACCGATTCCTAACAGAGCAAGTGAGACGCCCCTACTCCAAATTAAGTTCCACAACAAAACTTCTTGTAAGATTTTCTGTAACATTTAATCATTGACTTTGCTTTTCTTGCAGGATGTCAGATTTGGTTTCAGCAAAAGACAAATGATCAACAACATATGAAAAATAAAAAAACAAATAAACAATGTTATTCCAACAACTTTGTCTCTGTACATTACCTCGTGGTGCACCACAACCTTGTTTATAACACCCTCTGGAATGAATACACGACTTACAGTGGAATGAACTTAAATGATCAATATCACTTCAACATAAGCGTTTCAAACACGTGTACAAACCTCGTTAAGGTGACCCTCACAATTCACCTACGGTTATAATCTCAACAATACAACTTTCATTTACTCAACGATCACATCCGGATTTACGTTTCGGTTCAGTAAATTCAGTCTATACCAACAAAACTGTCAAAAGTGTTTTTGTACGGAAAGACGAATAATACCAGTTCGTTGCAACAATGATGCGATGCCTTGCGTTGAACGTTGAGTGCGTAGACTTACGTAGAGAGCGTTGAGTTGCGTAGAGTGCGTTGAGTGCAATATACCAACTTTTCATCGATAATAATACTTTAATTCACATCTGAGCCAAGACAACGTAGAGACATCACTTGGATGGCAGGGTAAACGTTAAAAACAACATCCATACGAGCTTGCTCGGATGCAGGAAAAATCTCAGAGAACAACGGTTGCGTGCGAGGAAACGAATCTTTCTCCAAAACAAAAAACCCAAAATACACAAGCGTAACTTCCCATATAAGTATTATACACAAAAATATGCTTTTTAACACAACGTTCGATACGCCAGCACACTAATAAGTGCTCTTACTGGTTACGTTTCACGGCGTCGGTCACAGTTCACATGTAACACGGAAAAAATATGTCAAACCTCGTTCGGAAACTCTCCAAGTCGGTATTACAGCGAAGATTACAGCGTTCAGGCGAAACTCTCGACTCTGGCAGCTCCTCTCTGCTCCGAAGCCAGTCTCTAACACTGTCTGTATCTTCCGATGTACAAAACCGAACTCCCGGATAAGCAAAAGATCTTCCGCACTTTTTGCGTCTGCAACAAAACTATGTGAAATGTAAATCACCACGTTATTTAATGCAAAAACACAAGCAAACTGTACCATGTGGCTTCTCCACCAACTCACGACTGTCTGACTTTTTTGTGCGTCTCCGCTCACACAAAAAAAACGCTGTCAAAATAAAAGTCTCCCAGAAAAATACATTCAAAAATTATTACCGTTACATTCCCCCCTGCTAAACCCTGCCATTCCATTGAGATCTCCAGTTGACTCAGATCTGGAATACAAAATCACAGAAGTGACAAAGTGCAATATATACATTCAAAACTTGTAATCACAATATTTAAACCTTTAACAGATTCATTACCCAAAATTTACATTAAGCTTAACTTGTTTCATGACCTTTTCATCACGTAATCATTTCTAAATCTCACAGGCACTTTACCACGGTTCTGTCTCTGAGAACGCCGAAGTTCAGGTAAATTTTGACAATTAACTTCAGAAACATCAACATTATTAGAAACTTCTCGTAATTCTAACTCTGTTTCTGGGGCTACATCTTGTGTCTCATTTTCTTGCTCTTGTACTACTTCTTCCCCTGAACCTACATCATGTGTTTCATCTTGAACCACCCCTTCACCTCTATCATTTCTAAAGGGAATAACTGGAACACAAACAAGATCAGGGTATTCTGTCTCAGAGTCCGACTGATCTGTAACTTGTTTCGTAGGTGTACTAGATGTGTGATAGGTGTCGTTAATGGGAATGTACAGTCGCGAATCTGATCTCTGTGAATGACCTTAGTTTTACCCCCTTTCTCAGGTCTAACAGTGAATACAGGAACATCTGCATGATTTTGTTTCACTACAATGTAAGTTATGTGCTCCCATTTGTCTTGGATTTTGTTTCGGCCTCGGTGTCTGTGGTCGCATAATAATACTCGGTCGCCAGGTCTCACAAGTGCTCCTGCGGATTTACGGTCGTACACCCTTTTCCGTCGCTTCGCCATCTCTTGATTGACTGCACTTGCAACCTCCACCGCAGTTTTCAAACGGTCGTGATGATTCTTCACCCACTCATCCAAGTTTTCTGCGTCACTTTCCTCCAAATCCTTTCCACCCAGAACATCCAGTGGAAGGCGTGCATCCCTTCCGAACATCAAATAAAAAGGAGAGTATCCTGTTGAAGAATGAACATGATTGTTATACGCCATCATTAGTTCTGGTAGATGCATTTTCCAATCCTTTTTTTCTCAGGGGTCAACGTTCTTAGCATATCATGCATGGTACGGTTGAATCTCTCGCACTGAGAGTTTCCTTGCGGGTGGTACGGGCTCGTACAGCTTTTTCCGATGTTGTACACCTTACAGAGTTCTTTGATCACTTGTGCCTCAAAACATCTTCCCTGGTCTGAGTGTAAACGAGCGGGGCACCCGTAGTAGGCGAACCAATGTTTAATGAGGACCTTCGCAGTAGTACTTGCCGTTTGATTCTTCGTTGGAACAGCAACGGTAAATCGAGTGAACATGTCAGTAAGGACTAGCACATTCTCATATCCTCCCAATGACATTTCTAACTGGGTGTAGTCCATCGCCAAAACCTCTTAAGGCGCAGTGATGTTGCTACATGTCATTGGGGCTTTGATACGTGGAAAGTCATCTTTTGACAGTGTACATCGCCTACACTGTCCTATCCATCTTTGGACATCTTTAGACATAGTAGGCCAATAGTAGTTCCTCCTCATCAACGTCAGGGTACTTCTTTCACCAAAATGACCTCCATGTTCATGTTGACTAACGTAAACTGAATGCTGTAAAAGACTTGGAACAACCAACTGGTTAATTCTTTCTCCATCCCTAGGATCGTAGATACATCTGAATAACACTCCATGGTGCATCTGAAAACGTTCAAAGTCTCTGAACAGTTTCTTTAACTCAGGGGACATACTTCGTTGTTCTGCTGTACTTAGTCTGTTGTTCCTTGAAACAGCATCATATACTGGGGCAATCACAGGATTCTTCTTCTGCAATTCCATGATTTCATCCCAACTGTAACCACTTACTGCTCTCCTAACAGTTGCTTGTACGGCTAGTTTAACACCAACATCCTTCTCTTTAAGATCTTGAGCTGGCCATAAACATGCTTGTACTTCTTCTGGACTCATACGGATGAAGTCCTTCTCTGTATCATCTCGTTCGGGTTCCTCCCGAGTAGGCAATCTTGACAGAGCATCAGCGTTTGTGTTCAAACGACCGGGCTTGTACTGAACTTCAAAATGAAACTCCGCCAACTGAGCTACCCAGCATTGCTCAACTGCTCCAAGATTGGCTGTTCCCAGATAACGCAGAGGGTTATGATCGGTTACTACAGTGAACTTGGAAAACATGAGGTACTCATGTATCAGCTGTCTTACTTCTTTAACACTCTTGGGTACAGGCCATGTATCTAAGGTGCTCACTTTGTCGTTGTCAACCTTGATTCCTTCAGAAGAAATTAGATGACCCAGGAACTCCCTACAGACGACCTAAGCAGAAAGCATTTGCTTGGTTTTAGCTTCAACCCATGTTGATGTAGTCGACTGAAGACGATTTCTAGTCTTTCACAGTGGCTCCGGAAATCTCTGGAAAACACTATGATATCATCAAGGTAGATCAGAAGCATATCGAATGACAGGTCTCCAAGCACTACTCCCATAAGGAGCTGGAAGGTGGCAGGAGCGTTGCACAGCCCGAATGGCATGCGTGTCCACTCATACAGTCCAAATGGAGTAGTACCAGCGGTTTTCTCACAATCGTTTTCACTCACTGCTACTTGAAAATATCCCGCTGTTAAATCAAGTGTAGAGAAGAGTTGTGCATCACCTAACGCATCTAGCGATTCCTCCACTCTTGGAAGTGGGTAAGCATCTTTGCACGTAACTTGGTTCAATCTTCTGTAGTCACAGCAGAAACGGACACTACCATCTTTCTTTTTGACAATTACAGCTGGAGACGCCCAAGGACTCGAACTCTTCTTCAGTATGCCCTGGCACACAAGATCTTAGAAATGACGAGAGAATTGGGAGTGATTGAGCCATCATCGAGTGAGTGGTGCAGTCCTGTGGTCAAAGTCACGAAGACGGATGGATCCCTACGTGTCTGCATCGACTTCCGCAATCGAAGTTTGATACCTACCCTATGCCGCGAGTGGACGATCTATTGGAAAAGATCAGAAAAGCAAAGTACATCACCACTTTACCTTACTACAAGATGATGTTTATACTCTGTTTCCAGGTACAAGAGTTATGTGACTTTAATCTTGTCATCAGTTATCATCTCCCACACTCTATACAGAAGAGTTTTGGTATTTATAACTGTCAAAGCCACACCTGTCCCGTCTGACTTCACTATAGTTTGAATGTGTGTGAGCTTGTTAAGACCTGTGCCTGCCACAACCCATACCTTAAAACATTAAACAACATCTCTCCTGAATTCACCTATTAGTACTTTATAAGATTTTGGCACCATAACTGAATAAGGTATTATACATATATTTGCAACATAGTGAAATATTTGGCTATATATTCTACCGCAAATAGTTTGAAGGAGCTTTGGTGAAATCCACACAGAAATACACAAATGAGATTCATGTTTCATGTCACATGAACAGTGCAGCGCAATTATAGAGTTGAATATGCACGTCAGTAATAGCTGTTATTTGTAAATCACCAAGTGACATGATAAACTTGTGATTTATTGCATTTATTACATGTAATAATATTTTCTAAGAACCTTGTATTGCAACAACATCTGTTCCATTGTTTCTCAGAGTCATCTTAAGTAGTAGGAGAAATGCAAGCCTGATAGTGACAGGTTACCTTTGACACAGGGCGTACTAAGCAGTTAGTCATTGTGTCAGAGGAAACTTTTAGTCATACTGTACTGTTTCTTATGCAATCTTGCTCTCAGAGATTTGGTATTCAGCTTCCCCCAGCTTGTCAATGTGACTGGCTTGCAAAATGTAACTGCAGCAGTGCAAGTTCTTTTATGAACATACAATTTATCATGCATTCATCATCATCATCATCATCATCACTTACAAATATTGTAGCAGAGGTTGGAGGAGGGGTCTAAAGACTGAAGCTAAAAAACCTCATCCTTCTTGAAATGAATGAATGAAATAAGAATTTAATTGTACTAAAGAACAGATGATTTGAAGAAAGCTCTTGAATTTTACATGTATTGCCACAATAATGCTTACAAGCTTTTCAGAGTTTTTGTACATAAACAGGCAGTGATAGTGATTTATCTATCTATATGTATTGCACCTGTGGCTGGTTTTGTTTGAATAGGACTGGTGGTGGTTGCAATTCTGTTCCTCTTCTGACAGCAGATGAAAAGAACTTTTGGCCAAAATGGCACCTGAGGCATTGGAATGGATTCTTGGAGGAATAGATATACAGTATGTGCTTTTACAAGCATGGTGCCTTCAATGCTGAGCCCCTAAATCTAGTGATCAACCTTATTGACCTTATCATCAGTCCTCCTCTAGCCTGGTTTTTTGAAAATGACATTTGATTAAGAAATGATGCTTTATATTATAAATTGTAATATTCTCAAATATGTGAATGAATCATTTTAACATTTGCAAAGTACTTTTTTTGACATTTATCTCAAACAACTGCACATATGTTGCACGTACGTCATGTGTATAGTGAACTACACTTAACTTTTATGAATGAAAAAATAGGCCTATATATTCAATTTTAGGTTTTTTGTTACAGATGTAACCTGGCCACAAAGTTAATGCTAGAAACCTCTAAAACTAATTGATCCCAGAGGAGGGGTATGGGTTATGCGATCCTTTTTTAGTCGCTGGTAGAAATGTTACACTGGCCCTTTAAAGCGACAACGAGCAATTTTTTGAAGATAAAATAATGTCTCTAAAATTATTTTAGTGGTAGGTCAACTTTTAACTGGACGAATTTTACTGCCGTTGCTACCTGAGCAGCCTCCTATCGGCTGAAATTGCACTTGTAACTTTGGTGTTCGGGCCGGTACAAGCCCCGCCTATCCCCTGCTTTACGGCATACGTCACGTTTTACTCGTAGCCTGGGAGAAGTTAGCCAACAGCAGAGCTAACAGTAAGACGAAACAAACCAAAACATCACCATGGCAGAGCCATCCAAAAAACCAAAGAGGGTTTTGTCGGAGGAAGCAAAGAAAAGAAAGCGAGAGAATGATCGGACATGAGGCCGGTCACGAATCAATATCGGACGTGCTTACACTTGGTGGCGCGAGCAGCAAGAGGCAAAGGGTTGCAAAACGGATGCAGACCTAGCGGTCCGGCTCCTGGATTTGTAAGTGTTATTTGTACATTTTTTGTTACTGTCCTGTACTTTTGAACGTATTTGTTATTAGTCGGTGTCACTGGCGCAACACCGGTTCGCACTTTATAAGCGTAAGGTAGCTGAGAGATAATATATGGTTGCCGGTGTCGATAGCTAGCATGTTGTCGTGTCTCGTCATGAATGTGTGTAGTGCTTGTAAATAAAGACTAAACAACCACACCAAACGTGTTGTGGTAAAAAATAGCAGATTGTTTTGTTCAGACTAGTGATGGGAAGTTCGGATTATTTTACTGACTCGGACCTTTGAGTCTTGTTCAGCAAAATGAACGAATCTTTTTTCGAGTCATATCGTTCATTTTAGCCAAATATAATTAAAATGTTACATGTTACTTTCCTAACACATCTACTACTTATGCAAACGTTGATCACATTACAAACAATACAAAACTATAATGCTATAAGAAACAGAGAAGATTAATTTATTGTTTACCTTTAGATTTTTTTTTTAGATTTAGATTCAATTTATTGTCATTGCACATGTACAAGGCAACGAAATGTGACCTCTGCATTTAACCCATCCAGAGAGTAGTGAACACACGTACCCCCGGAGCAGTGGGCAGCTATCACTACAGCGCCCAGGGAGCAAGTAGGGGTAAGGTGCTTTGCTCAAGGGCACCTCAGTTGTTACCCGCCGGCCCTGGGAATCGAACCGGCAACCTTCTGGTCATGAGTCCGACTCTCTAACCATTAGGCCACAACTGCCCTTTAGTCACCACACCTCTTATCCTTATCCACCACACTCGTGAAAGAGAATTGATTAGTTCACCTTCCGAGTCTTCGGGTTTGAGTCATTTGTTCATCACGTGACAGCCCTGTACGCTTTACCAATGCAGTCAGAGCTGGAAAGAGAATTGATTAGTTAACCTTCCGAGTCTTCGGGTTTGAGTCTTTTGTTCATCACGTGACAGCCTTGTACGCTTTACCAATGCAGTCAGAGCCGGAAAGAGAATTGATTAGTTCACCTTCCGAGTCTTCGGGTTTGAGTCGTTCGTTCATCACGTGACAGCCTTGTACGCTTTACCAATGCAGTCAGAGCTGGAAAGAGAATTGATTAGTTAACCTCTCGAGTCTTCGGGTTTGAGTCGTTCGTTCATCATGTGACAGCCCTGTAATTGGTAATGCATAGTTTGCGAAACTGCTTCGCATGGGTTCCAATTGCATATGTTCCCTACTCACTTATAAGGGCAGAGCACTTGCTGTAGAGAGAGATGGACAATTTTACCTCATGATATAGCCGTTTGGATGACACTTGGCGAAGTGATACAGAAACTCAATATTTCTCCATATCTCGGATGAGCCTTCGTATTGTGTCCCTTTCCTGCAGTGACTTTCAATCGCGAAAAACCGCCGTTTGATACACGCCCTGCCTGCCGCACACTTTCGTCCTCATCCATGATTAAACTAAATTGGCGGCAGGTGCCTTGAAATCTGTGTGACACAAGTTTTCTATGCGCGATTTTACTGGATGGGGTCACGTGACGGGAATGATTATTCTCCTTAGCCAATCACATGAAAATTAAACATATAAAGTAGCGACGACAATGTGAGGAAAAATAACGCAGTAAAAGTACCGATACAGCACTAACAGTGTACTCAAGTAAAAGTACACTGTTTTTAAACTACTTAAAAAGTAAATTTCCTTAAAAAAACTACTCAATTACAGTAATTTGAGTATTTGTAATTCGTTACTTCACACCACTGGGCCGTCGTGTGTGCTCCAGGAACAGCGAGACACATCGAGAGTGCGAGTTTTTAATTTGTTCATTTCTCTTTTAAGAAAAATGTAAGCTTTCGTGCAAGTTCTATCCGGAAGACTCCTCACGTCACAATCAATTACTGGTTAGCCTATTATCCCTCAGCACGCAGTATAAAAGGATTAGTACTTACCCTCTCTTTCGTTCACAGAAACTAACGCATGAGTGAAACCTCCATCCTCCCCACCACCACCACCACCACCACCACCAGGTCTGGCCCCGTCCTCAGTCCGGGGGTAGGCTCCGCCCCTGCCTTATCTTCAGGCAGTAACACCAGAATCATTTTGCCATGATTCCTTCATCGGATGGGGCCTACGCCCAAACATCTTCAACAATACAATTAAATATATTTTTAAATAAATATTATTTATCGTTCTATGTCTTTCTGGTAGAACTGTTTGTTGATCATGTGTATGCATGTTCTGTGGGAATGTGTACAAAATAGTGTAATCTGAATGTAATCGGGTTCTAAATGTTCATACAGAGTTTTGTACTTTGTCTGCTATGCTATATACAGGAAAGAGGCTAGTGTGTTTGTGCAACAGCGTGAAGAAACAACAGCGAGTTGTTATTAATTCATTTGTATTGTGTGACGAGGGAGGTGGGACAAGAACCATGAGAGAACGAAGCGAGGCCGGTGGCGTGAGTGATAATGAGTGTCAGCTGTGCGTTACACCGGTCTCGCATCTCTCACGGACAAGCTCCGGAAGCATAAGATGAGGAGCGACAGGAAGGCACGACGAGAGAGGACCAGGCCTGGACATTATGTGTTTTAGTTATGTTTGTGTAGCCGGTAGTCGACCGTAAGGTGGCTGCCGGCCTTTTACTTTGGTTTGGTTGTTTGTTTATGTCACGAACTGTGGCAGGAAAAGAACCCAATAGCAGGCAGGCAGTGAAGGGGTTAACAGACAAGACTTTATTTATACAAAAACGCAAAACAAAACACCCTCAATGGGGGAAACGGAACTAAGAAATACACATAAAACAAAAGACTTCCCACGTGGGGGACAAAATGAAAACAAGAACAGTAAAACTAAACTAAAGGACACGACCAAACGTCTTAAATAATACAAGGCAGGAAAAACACAAAACTCACAAAACACGAACAGGGCGAGGAACAGGACCACGGGTAACAACACGAGCAAGGGCACAAGAACACGAGAGAACGCAGTACAACGCACATGCACAGGGGCCTGTTTCAATAAGGAGGTTCAACCAACACCGAGTTAAAATGTGAACTCTGAGTTGATTTACTCAGAGAATCGCAACTCTGAGTTTTCGGTTTCAGAACAGGTGATTTCAATTAGTTCAATCCACTCTGAGTAAGTTCACTCTAGGTTATGCGCGTGCACCATTGCTTTAAAAAGCCATCATCAATTGAGCGAAGATAGCACAATTCACCATGGCAACGGCACATGACAAAAAGCGCTCTGTTTATTTCTCGCCAGTCGAATTGGAGGTACTGTTACAAGCGTACAGCGAATATGAGCACATTTTTCGAAAGAAGAGCAACACAGCCGCAGCAGCAAAAGAAAGAGAGTCTGCGTGGGGGAAAATTGCTTTACGTGTTAATGCGTAAGTTTTATTGTCAATCACTTTTATATTCATTTTGTTGAAACCGTCAAAATGTGAATTATATCTAGCTCATCTATATATATATACACACACACACACCTATGTTTTTTTTCATGTAGGTGCAATCCTTCTGCAATAAAAAGAACATGGCAGCAGCTGAAAATGAAATATAAAAACATCATTCAGTCAGGTGAGTTTAAAGAAATAAAATGCTCTTGCTTGTTGCATGCCTGACTGGGAAATGTTTGATATATTAATTAAACTGGCCTTGAATGTTATGAGGAGAACCGAGCGCTATGGCTGTAGAAGACAGAAAACTGGCCATGCTTGCACCTGCTCCCCCAAGAAAATCATGGCTGGTTTTTCTAAATCCTGTCTGTGAAACAGCTATGCACTGCTGGATTTGATAGTCTTAGAAACCACAACCAATGAAAGTCATCATCAGTTGCAATGGCCTACCAGAGAAAATCCTCTCTGCATGTCTTAATTAGGGTAATGACAATAAATTGACTATTTCGTGTCTACTCAGCCAATAGAAAGAGGGCAGAGGCACGTAAAACCGGAGGAGGACCTGCACCACCACCTCTGACGGATGCAGAGGAGATGGCCTTGAGCCTTAACACTGGGCGACCAGTGGCTGAGGGAATTCCAGGAGGGAGTTCATCAGAACCTGTCACTCCCCAGGATACAAGTGCTTATATAATATGTAAGAGGTCTACCTATCTTGGTTTGTACAGGCTCTTTCTGATAGTTAAATTGATTTCACTTTGGCCTTTTTCTTTGTCCCAGCAGATTCTGATGGTAATGTTAACCTTGTGGAACCTCTTATCACAACAGAACCCCAGTCAGTTGTAAGTGGCCTACCCAATGCAGCATAATTTAAGGGCATTCTTAAAAAGTGAATACTACACAAAATGTTCATCTTCACAGGATGAAGGGGATGAAGAAACCTTGTCTGCTGACACAGAGAGGCCTACAGAGGTAATGTTCATTTGATGTATCTCCAAATCACACACTGAGTGTGTAGACCTTTAGAGTGCTAGTTGGTATGTATGCTCAAACTGACATGTTTCTCTTTTTTTGAACAGAGCATGGCAGAACAGGAGGAGGGTCCATCAAATTCTGACACACAGATAAACTCAGTTCAGTAATGTTCAGTAAATGCCATTGTTTGAATCTGCAGACTTTTTTAGAACTCCAACATATAACCTCAGTCTTGTGTTTTTCAGTTGCCAGTTAAGGAGCTATATAAGCTTCATCTCATAAAACAATTACAAAAGACAGATAAGGAACTTGTGTACTTGGACCGTCAGATCCTAAAAACAGATTTGGAAATTGAGCTCCTTAGGCACAAACTAGAGGTGGGTGTACAAAGTAATGGAACAGTCTTACAACCTTATAGGAAACATAACTGTTGCTTTTGTATTTGTAGGACAGAAAGAAGACAAAATGACATGTGATTAAATTGAGTTTATTTAACAGTCCTGTGTTGGTGTGGTTCATTAGTGTCCAAAGACATTGCGGCATATGAGGTCTCTGACCACCCTTCCATCCTGGAAATCCCCATGGTGTATGAGGTCTTCCTCAGGGTCTTGAATTTGTAGGGCAGGGTGTTGCTCCCCTCTAATAATGGCAATATTATGAAGAACAACACATGCCACAATAATGTCACAAGCCCTTTCAGGGGTCACCCTGAGGTGGCGTAGGCACTGGAAACGTGATTTCAACAGGCCTATGGTCATCTCCACCCGGGATCTTGTCCTGTTGTGTGCCACATTGAAGTGCTGCTGGGGGCCTGGCTCAGGTTCTGGGTAAGGGGTTATGAGTGTAGGTTGGCACGGGTAACCCCTATCACCCAGCAGCAGGCCATCGATCTCTCCTGTAAGGTCACATTGGTTTAGTGCTTTTCCACAGAGAGACAGACAGACATGACCATGTGTTCAGTGCATACATTTACTTACCTTGGCCCATTCTGTTGCTCAGAGATGACTCACGATATATCCGTGAGTCATGAACCGAGCCGGGCCACTTAGCCTCCACATTTGTAATTATGTGTGCAGCATCACATATGATCTTTACAGTGACAAACAAAGACATTAGAGTTACTGTACTTGGACACAGTCTTCGACATTATGAAACATTAGGCCATGTCAGTGTACCTGCACATTAATGCTGTGGATGGACTTCCGATTGACATAATCGGCCTCATTTTGGGAAGGAGCGATGATGGGAATATGGGTGCCATCAATGCACCCAATTACATTGGGAAATCCTAAAGGGCATTTTAATTATTAGCTTACTTCCAGAGGTGGCAGCAAGATGTTCTTAGCAGAACAACATTTATTTGATCAGCCTAATTTAGAAAGATGTACACCATTCACCTGCAATCCTGTGAAACTCCTCTTTGACTGCTCTCACAGGTTTATGGCCAGGAAACTTAACAAAAACTTGCAAAAACTGCTTGAGAGCGAGGCACACTTTTCTTACCGCTCTGCATACTGTTGCCTTGCTAACGTGTTCTGCATCCCCGGTGTTATATAGAAAGCTACCATTAGCAAAGAAACGTAAGGCCATACAAAGAATTTGCTCAGATGTTAGAGCACGGCCCCGACGAGTGAGGTTTGTGATGTAAGGATGAAGCAGAGTGTGGATATATGTAATGGATTGTAAAGAAAAACGATATCGCTCAAATAAAAAATCCTCCGGAAATGATAAAACATCCAAACGGGGCCTCACCATTCTCTCCCGACGTAAATTTAACTCTCTCTGAATTAATGCAGCTTCCTCATCTACAGGTTCCTGAATAAACGGACATGCCATTTTAATGTCTGTGTGACGAAATCGTGCGCGATTAAGGAAAACGAATGAATAAACAAATGGCGTAGGCAATTTCAACACTACTCGCGCTTCAAAAAGGAGGCGGAGATTGTAACAAACCCTGGGTTTGTGGAATAAAACCTGCTCCCGACCAGGTTAGGTTCACAGAGTAGATTACTATAGTTACTCACTCTGAGTATAAGATACCTCGATTTCTGAAACAGGCTTGAGTTACCCCGCGGTCGCGGGTTTGACATACCTTGCGTTCTGAAACGGAAAACCTTGAGTATCCCGTTTTCCGGGGTTAACTTACTCTGAGTTTGCACTTACCCTGCATTCTGAAACGGGCCCCAGGTGTGGGTAATGAAACACTCAGGGAAGGATAACAAGGAAACGAGATGGCGGGAACAGAGACGAGACACTGGAGAGAACGTATATTATTGTCAAAAGGACAATAATATGTTTCTCTCCACACATAACCAAAGGCTTTGTCATGACTCTGCTACAGGACCAAGAAAAACATGACTAAATGAAGCAGAGCCATGACAGTTTATTGTATTAAAAAGTTTATTTAATGTTTGCCGGTTCCGGCCTCCTTCCTCCTTTTATACGAACATTGTTACATATGGTTGTGTAAAATGTTTGTGTATAGTGTTACTGAAGCAATTATTAGTTAAATGGGGAATTCATGTTTAACATGTGCGTAATATATTGGCCATTCTGAAGAGTTTAATATGTTGTGAAGATTTTACTTTCATGTATTTCTTATGGAATTGCAGCACCTTAATTTGTTTTGTTTTGACACTCTTGTGTTTGTTTATTTTCCAGCAGGCTGCTACCGTTGTCTATGTTAGCCATACATTATTCGATTGTTGTATCAACGCCCTCTCTCTAATTCCCAAATTGTACCAAAATTAACGCTGCACAGATTAAAGTGTAGTCTGGAATAAAAGACCCCTTTTTGACTTTTCATCCTGTGTCCGGTGACATTGCTTTTGCATGGTCCTGGCCACACAAATAAACAAGTTTGCCATGCAATTGGCCAGTGTTAATTGGAACTATAGTTTCAGGAAATGCAGAATTGTGAACTATTAACAGTGTTGGGTAAATTACTCTCAAAAAGTAATTAATTACTAGTTACTAGTTACTAATTACATATTCAATAGTGTAATTAGATTACTGTACAAATTACTCTCTCCAAAAAGTATTTAGTTACTTATTACTAATTACTTTCTATATCCTATATCAACCTTGATTAGTTAAGTGATTCAAGGATAGGCATGAAAGGCTCTTTTAATTCATTCAAATAAATAATATTAAACTACATAAAGTACTCTTATTAACTGACCAAAGTATTACAAATGTGAGAATTATATATTAAAGCACAGATTTTAAAGTTAGACTTTGAATTTTGATGTCAATTCCACTATTGCACACACATATATTACACAAAGTATTTAGTTTAATTACATCAAAAGTAACTGTAATTAAATTACAGAAAAAAATAAGAGTAATCCCTTACTTTACTTTTTCAAGAGAAAAGTAATTAAATTACAGTAACTAATTACTTAGTAACTAGTTACACCCAACACTGACTATTAATGAGGGAAGTTAAGACCGTAGATGGCTAACAATGCATCTGGGAAACTCTATGTTTTGTAATTTGGAAGCACATTCTCAAATTGGAATTTGGAAACACATTCTCGTTTACTAAAACAAATTTCACACAGTGAAACACTTAAATACAGGTAGCAAAAGTTAAACACAACTTGTACAACAGATATCACTGATTACACAAATACTGAAACCAATTGTACACTACACAATATAAACACGTTCATGTGGTGTATTCAATGTTTATTCCAACAATGAACGAAAACAATCTCAGAGGTCGAAGAGAGATGATGGATGGAGAGGAAGATTATGAGAAAGAGCAAAACTTAATAGGCAATGGAATTGGTCTGCACTCTGCTGTGTTACAAACTCAACCTTGTGTTGCCCCATTTATCAATTTAACACAAACTGAACACAAAGTGACTTCTAATGGGGTAAAATTCCATAAGACAAAAAATTTGGAGTTTTGTCTGTGTTTTCCATTTTAGTATTAGCTGACTGTGTGTATAATATGAAAGATTTTTTGTGCTCAAGGTTTTGAGAAAGTGAGCTATGGTTTCAAAACGTTGCCAGCAGTTTAGAAGCATAACAGTATGAAAAGCAATAATAACTCTGCAAAGCAATAATAGCAATAATAACTCTTAACATTTTTTTATATACAGTACATCGGTGATTTTACTGAATTGGAGAGACTGAGATATGGGTTAGGGTTAGAGTTTTTACCCCTTGATGCTATACTGTTTTTAACACTGAGGTGGTGGACAAATCTAAATCAGAGTAAAATAATAATACAGTCACGTTTTTTCAATAGACGTGTACTAAAAGCGAAATAGACATATGTGCATTTTTTATGCACATATACACATCATTTGTGCATATATCAAGTTGGAAATCCAGAAGTGGTCAAAAAAGTGTTCTGCTATTCTGCAGTATTAATTATTTTGTACCACATTTATGGATGTAGAATTATAGTTATTATTGAACGAGAACAATTAGATGATGTGTATATTACGTTTAATTTAAGGCTTAATCAGCATACTTTTTTTACTTATTTGTTGTGAATCATATACACTTAAGCCATTGACCAAACCCTTTCCTGATCCTTAGTCATGCTTAATGTGAACTTGAAACGAAACTCTTCTCATACCATTAGGCCTAAAAAGATAAGCCTAATCTTCTTCTGCAATTTCACACCCCATGTTTTATATAAATGGTTTATTATTGGGTGATGAAGTTTCAGAGGTTTGCAAAAATACAATGTACAAAATACAATGTGAGAGAAGGGTAGAAAATTGAGGAACCTGTTTTGTAAAAGAGAAGAACAGCACAGGAATGCAGCATGAAGAAAGAGGAGTGAGTGTGTGCGTGGTTGTGTGTGTGTGTGTGGTTGCGTGAATAATACAGGGAGGGTTCAAAAGAGCTAATGTGGCGCATAGGTGTGTATGTGTGTGTGCGCGCACATATGTGTGTGTGTTTCTGTTTACGTGAGATGGAGACGTGTGTGAGTGGGCAGGCTTGAGCATGAAGGGTTGGTCCTTTCAGTACTTTCATGTCTATAAGAGGAGAAGACTGGCCTTCAAATGAACATACTTTGAGGGACATACAGGTTTTTGCACACAGTCAAGAAAAGACATCAGTGCCAAAAAATGGGAAGGCAGAAGGCCATGCTGGTTAAGGTTGCGCAGACTGTGCAGATCCGCAACAAGCTGCTGCGCCAGGGATTGGCAGAATGCTTGGGAACTCTCATCCTGGTGGTGCGTATTTTTCCCTAATCATGAATTACTCTTCTGTGATCTTTCAGTCAACATCAAAGCTGAGGTCAAGTTTGCTCAGGGTTGTGTTGTAGCTTTAAGAGACATAAATGAAGGTTTTTGTTTAAATTGATCACATAATAACTTATTAAGTTAAACAAAATAACTTAAATTTACTGATGCTTTAAAGTTTGCATATGCATAAGGTACGTAAATTACTGTATATATATTCATTTTGCAATTAAATTTTTATTATGGTGGAGATACAATATGGACACAGAGCATTTAGACTTGAATCCAACTGAATACTGAACTAGAAAAAGCATGCATCATTAATAGTGAACTTGCTGTAATATTGTACTGTACAGTTAATTCCTTTATGGAAACGCTTATCTAATAAACACGTTACACACATGAAACAGTAAAGAAGAAAGAACTGGATTGTAACATGTTAAGGGTGTGTTCCAGACAGTCGAAAGAGTGCCACGAAACATGACTCTCATTAAAGACCACACTGACACCAAACCCCTTCTCCAAAATGCTCTATGTGATTTTACAAGCACTTAAGTAAAACATTTCTTTTCAAGAAGCACTCTCATAGTTTGGTTTCGAGGTGTGTGGTTTTAGTTGTATGAGAGATAATACTTGAATACAGAGTCATGCACTAACTGGTACACTCAACAGGTGTGATGTTTGCTAAGTAGTATAAAGGCATTCAATGTACCTCAGAAAGAAACCACAAAGAGCTCCCTTGAACACACAGTCTTTGACTGTTAAGGTCAGTGTGCTGATAGCCTATTGACTTACTTCCCCGACCAGGAACCGGAACAAAAGGTATTTGGTTATATACAGTAATAGCGCACAGTGACAGACACTAGGTAACGTAATCATAAGTAGTTGTCGTTATTAAAAATAAATGAAATTTCTTTTAATGCAAACTGACTACAGGGTGATATTCAGGTGATAAATTGTGAGTTATGTGAAATGTGATTTTTTTGCTGGGATTAAGTGTCACAAAATCTCTTTAATTCTTCCTGGTAATTAAAGGATTTGGTGAAGCTGTACAGTATTGTATAATGCCACAAATATTTAGGTTCAGGTGCCGACGTGACCTTTAAACTGAAAACTTTAGCCGCAAGTCTGAACTGCACCTTGGTAGTTTCTCATGTCAGAAATGACTTCTCTGCAGTGTTTCTGTGCCATAAAAAACACTCAATTTTCTTTTCAAATCATGCTTAAACAAATGTTATTCTTGAAACAATGAAGAACGGTTCTTTCTAAACACACTTGAACCAGTTAGACTAAACACGGTGTGGGTTTTTTCACAATATAATAACAATAATTAACACCTTCTTTTCACAAACTTTACAGATGTTTGGTTGTGGTGCTGTTGCCCAGGTCATACTAAGTGAAGGATCTCATGGTCTCTTTCTCACTGTTAATCTCGCTTTTGGGTTTGCTGCTACCCTTGGAATCTTGATCTGCGGCCAGGTGTCAGGTAGGCAAACTCTTCTAAAATTGCATCCTAAGCCATTATTGTGCATGGGTATGAAATCAGAATGTGCGTTTCATAAAAGATTCTTTGTGGATGATTTTGTTTATTTCTGTCTTCAGGGGGTCATTTAAATCCAGCTGTTACATTTGCTCTCTGCCTCTTGGGAAGAGAAAAATGGAGAAAGTTCCCAGTTTATTTCTTCTTCCAAACATTGGGATCATTCCTGGGTGCTGCGATTATCTTTGCTGAATACCACGGTAATGCTATTTAGCAGAAATGTTCTTTATATAAAAAAGATATTCCTATCCTATCTTTTGTTGACACTCTTTTTTGTGTGTTTTAGATGCCATGTATGATTATGCTGGAGAAACAAATGAGTTGCTTGTAACTGGGAATAGATCCACTGCTGGGATTTTTGCTACTTACCCCAGCAAGCATCTCACCCTCTTAAATGGTTTTACTGACCAGGTCAGTATTGATGCAATCATCTTGATGCTTATTAATTTCTGTTTATTAATCCATAAAACACATTCTCTAAAGGGGAATATGATCCTATTCATTGATTTTGTATAGCTTTGAATGATAACATTATGAATTGCATTTTTTATTCACTGAGCAGGAGTGCCATATTGAACATAAATCATTGAATAGGCTACAGAAAACCAGATATTACAATTATATAAATATAGTATTCATTTATTATACTATTATTATTATAGTATTAATGATATTATTATCATCTTCTCAGATGATAGGCACAGCGGCTCTGATTGTCTGCATCCTGGCCATTGTTGATCCGTTCAACAACCCGATCCCTCAAGGTCTCGAGGCTTTCACTGTTGGATTTAGCGTCCTTGTCATTGGCCTCTCCATGGGTTTCAATTCTGGTTATGCCGTGAATCCAGCCAGAGATCTAGGACCTCGTATTTTCACCGCCATGGCTGGATGGGGTACTGAAGTTTTCACGTAAGTGCATATTTAACTCCAATAACTTAAACGAATTGGTTACATCATGAACCATTTTGCAGCAATTTTAATGCCCTAACTTAAGAATTTTTCTTCTGGTTTGCAATAGTGCCGGGGATTGTTGGTTTTTGGTGCCAATCTTTGCCCCTTTCCTGGGATCCATCATTGGCGTGATTGTGTACCAGCTAATGGTGGGATGGCACATGGAGGGAGAAGTTCGAGACAGGAAGATGAGAGGTACGGATGAGAACATCAAGCTTAATGATGTCACCAGCAAGGATGGATTGGCGTGATCTCTATCAACCCTCTTCACACGCTCATTGTGCTTAAGGTTTCAATATCCTTCCACAGAAGACTTTCCTTTTCTTTAACAAAGGAAATTCTGATTGTCATGCATCCTGTCACAAGAACTTCCGAAAACACTGCAAGTCTCTAGATTTGAAATCTTTTTCAGTTGTTGAATCTGACTTTCGCTGTTTTCTTGTTTTATCTGTTTCTTCACACATCCTCCAGATTCCTCCATTAAGGGAAAAAGGTCTTTCGTCTGCAACACGAATTATATTAATTCACTGTTTTGAAAAGTTAGTAAAATCGTTGTGTAGCATATATTGATATTTACAGTATTTTATGCTTTTATATACATTTTCCACTATGATAAAAATGTTTTTATGTTCATGGAAAGGTGAGCAGTTCTTTGTAAATATTTTGTACTCCCGTTTTCATTTATGCAGTTTTTCACTTTGCTTTTTGGGAATGACCACTTAACATGCATTTCAGAAAACCATACTGCAGATAGTGATGTTGTTACAGTCTATAAATAGTATCATCTGTTTCTGAATCATTGTAATGTTGTGCCTGTGATATGAATGTTCTAATGCAATGGATTGTTTTCCTAATAAATTGTTTTTTTTTTTTTAGATTTGTTAACAATTTGATGTGTTTTTGTGATGTTTGATTCAAACTAATCTTAAGGACGTGCCCATTCATGCACCCCTATGGGCAATGGAAGTTCAAATCTATTTTCTTTGTCATGAAACTCAACGTATGCCAAAGCGACTGTCAAAATCTGCACAAAACAAATGGAAACCGCTTTCACAAGGCCTTATGAAACAACAGGTGTGGACTGCTCTGAGAACATGAACCCTTACTCTCAGGTACAGGTTCAAGCGTATTACAGCTATACCTGAAGAGAATCTGGGTGTGTGCATGGTAAAATATAATACTCTACACATTCAAAACATGGCAGACAAGCATTTACTGAGTATTGCAAATATCTCGACCAAACAAGAACACGTCAGTCCTTTTAAAGAACTCATTTGTAACTATTATAACAGATTTCTCTCAAAACTATGAGACAACAAACAGTCATACAATGTTGGTGATATTGCAGTTACATTTATAACTCATATTTACAAAACAAATCCTGTCTGTGGATGAGGACTGGAGAAAAAATGATGCATGATTTGTTATTTTTATTCAGCGCTTTTTTAATTAATCCATGGACGTGCATTTCAAATCCCCTTCATCTAAGTCTGCCACTCCATTCCAGATATATCTGAAAATCTTCTCACCTTGCTCGTATTACACACCATTACAATGCCCTTTCTTTTCTGTAAATATGACTCTTGTGGCAATTGCCTCCTTCTCTCTTTGCAGTAGGTTACCACAAGCTGCTTCTCTGTACCTATGGCACTTTCAAAACCTGTTTTCTTCTCAGTGAGAACCACTTCCACACAGTAATTTCTGTTCTAATTCCCACTTTTGCCATGGAAAAAGTTAAACAACTAACCCTGTGTCCTATGTAGAGTCTAGGTTACCCTTTATTTAACCCAAAGATGGTTTTTGGCCCACACACCTGCATAAAACACCCATGTGTTTCATCTTAGGTATTGGCCCATTAAAATGAAGCATGCCACTATTAATGAGGTGTGAAATCTGAAGTTATTTCAGGGCTTTTGCACAATTTGAACTGTATAATGAACATTTTGTTTGATAACAGAGTATTGTCTATGGGTGTGGGGTTCTTATATAAGCAGGAATCAACAGAGTAATTGCAGTGAGTGCCCTCTATCCACTTCAGTTTCCTGTTTACAGGATTTGAGTGGCAAAGTCTGAAATCTTCATATCAGACCAAATGTGTTTGGGGTCTGGTTTGGTGGAATCTTCTGAAGAAATTTCTAGACTGTAAAAAAATATGGTAAATAAAACAGCAATATTCAGGCAGATGGGGCAACAGAAAAAACATAAAATATATATTTTTTTAAAGTAAAAGGACATGTTTTTCATGTTATTTTACATCCCACTTGCAGTCTATTATTGTAATTGTGTCACTTTTCACTGTAAATTTGTGAATTCCTGGAATATTTTTACGCTACACGTGTAAGCACTGATTGGCAATGTGAGAGGTTGAGTAGCTTAGCATTCCGGTAAGAATGTAAATGGATTTAATAAGGCCCTCTAGGGCTCCTCTCTTGTTTTGGTCTCTGCAGAAACCTGTCAGAGACCACACCTGAAAATCTTCTCAAAAACCTCATGGGTGTAGCTGTAAATACTGTCCTTGACATCACGCGATTTTGATATATAGCTTTTATGTTATTCTTCAAAAGAACACTGTGTTATTGCATCTTTAAGTGAAGAAATATATAATGTGTAGTTCTTGGATTTATGACTGGAGATGGCTTGTATTTTACCTTAGCCAAACTTTTCATGCTTTAGAGCCACTTTAATATTTTCAAGCAAACACGGACAAAACACTCAGGTCATACTTTCACTCGTTGAGGTTCACAAAACCTCAGTAAAGCACATTCCCAAGTTTACAAACCTACGTTGCTTCCTGTTTTGATGTACCAAATGTGCCTGGAGACGTGCTTTTTAAAGAGTCTCTGATGCTCTTGCTGGGAGCTGTAAGACATCACAGAAGCCAGACAGCTTTAAGATGTTGCCAAACCATATGTTGCCCACGTGTGCAATCCACACCGCTGACATCCTTTCAGAAGTTTGCTGTCAGACAGTAAAATCCGTACCTGACTTTTATCACTGATATTTTACTTTTAACAGACATTCTTTAGATTTCCCCCTTGTTTATTAAACCATGAATTCCTTAAAAAAGGAGAACATTGCAAATAATTCTTCAATTATTTAACAATCTGTTATTGCAACTTCTTCAGGATCATTGTAAACATGACTAAACTTTACAAGCCATTAAAGCTAAACAACCAACAGATTTGGACAATAGAAAAAATATTTCCATGTAGATTAGTAACGCCTTTTCTTACAAAAATATCTTCTTTTCCCGTACATAAATTATAAATCAATAAAATTTTGAAATTTTAAATTGATGTATTGATGCATTGAACCTGTTTCAGGACTCTGGTGAAATTAAAATGACCAGTTGCATTGTTGTGACTTTAAGTCTTGAAATGAATGAAAAAACAAAACAAAGGAGGAAAACAATGTTACAATGTCTACAATGTTATGATACGTTCTGTCTCTCTTTTCCACCTACAAAATATAAATTATTTGTAACGAATACTGAAAGATTATGCAAATACCTTTGCAAGACTTTTTTTGTCGACATAGATTTGATGTGACTATCATTGTTTTACATTGGCTTTTCAGTTCCTCAACTGTGGCCTTAACTTTGAAATCATGACAATGCATTGCACAACACAGTCTGTCTTTTATTCATGACCTTTTGTGCTTATATTCAAAGAATCACCTAGTTTTTCAAAGTTCCTGTTAAAAAGCCATGTTTGTTGGAATCTAAAAAAACATGGATCAAACCTAACCTGCAGTGTATTAGTGACCTGTTGCATTCAAGAAAGAGAAAGCTCATTCTCTTACACAAATAGGCCTAGTTTCTAGTTTTTTGTTTAGGGATGTCCATTTACTCTCATTAAGCAGATATTACCTCAGGAATTATTTAAATTATCAGATCCTTCCTAGTTTCTTTAGCTTCCTTGTGGATTTTTAGAAGCAAGTGTAGATGCTGCACAGGACCATTACAACTAAACTGCACAACTGTATGCCTATGGGAGACGAGAATAGATGGTGATTGGAGATATGAACACATAGCCAATAGAAACAGGGCCAAAGAAGCAGATATAGAGACTTTGTCATATTATTTTGGGTGGGGACATCCTCTATTATCTGGATGAACATCCTATGGGAGAGCACATCATCTGTTCTGTACAAAGCCAATTACAGGCAATTGATGTAGTTACAAATTCAGTTATACAGTTATATATCAGTGACAAAAAAATGTTTTTGAAATGCATATGTAGCATTTCAAAGTGATACAGATACAGTACATTCAGATATATACTGATACATTCAAGGTATGGTGGCACAAACATATGCTATTTTACATAATCATAAAAATAATAACAAAATAAAACCAAACATTATGCAATGAAACATGGCAAACTTGTGAATACACACCTGTTCAAAGACATCGCTTTCAAAGAGTGATCACACCCTACAGTATTGGTTCAAACATGTCTTAATCGTCATGGCTGTTACCTTACAAGAATTTTAGCTAGCACATACGACACGAGAAGAAAAATGGGCATATGAATGTTGCATACTTGTTTTTCAGAAAAGTAAATATGCAACTCTCACGGTCACATGTGAAACTTCATTTTTGAAACCATTAGTTTACAAACCATGCAGAAAAAACCCCACAGTGCCACAAAATTACTGTGGAATGCAGATGTGAGAGAAACCTTTGAAATATGTCCCGTCTCTAAGGCAAGGTCTGTCCTTGTGTGAAAAGGCCTTTAATTCTTACAAATTCAGTTTGCAGAAGAAAGTATGAACTTTTAATCTTAATGGCGCATTGAAGTCAAAAGAATATTGCTTTATTTTATGGTTTGTCAGAATCATCTTATCATCTGTAAGGTTTAGCCTACAAATTGTGAAGCCACATATTTTTCAATGAATGAGCGTGCGTAATCCACCAATTAGATTTGTAGACAAGTTTTGCTAGCTATTATTTTTCATGCTTACATGTAAACCACTCATTTATGTCCCTCTCCCACTCTAAACATGTCACAGTCTTTCAACCCTTCCAACACGCCTGCACAGACATGTTTTCCATTTTTGCTGTCCTTCACACCAGATCTTTACAAAGCGATATGTCAACAGAAACAGGTAAAGTTAGCTTGATAATTATAAACCTGGCAAAACATTTAAGGTGGTGCTCTGATGCACATTGAAAACAAGTTTAAAACACAGTTTGTAAGTCAACAAAAAGTTTATTTAGAAATGTAAAATGTGATTTCAACCTGTGTAATGGTATGTTTTCCACTAATTCTATAATAATTACCATTGTAAACACTATTCACCTTAAAGAAAAATAAGTGCTGTTAGGCATGTGCGGTTGAAGAAAAATCGACATTAGTTTTAAACATATTCAGGCATTCTGGCTTTAAATTACAGAAATCTATCAAACAGAATCACAGTACTAATATGGTAGTAGTTCAAAATGTATTTGAACTGATGTTACCTTTAATCTTTTTGGCAAGGCACAGAATATTGTCTTTGATCACAGCCCAACCTCAGCTTTTCAAAATTCAACATTTTTTTCTGCAGAAGGAGGTATTCTGTTTTCAAAAGCGCAGCAGTCCCAACAGATGTCTGGGATTTTGTAAGATGTTGGATATGTGAAATAAACCCTTCCTTCACATAAGATCTTACTACAAAACAACTGTAAATGTAAGTACAGATCTTAGTCAGTTAGGTATGTTTCAAACAGTGGGGTGACTGTTCCATCTTTCCACTCCACAAGGATCTCGCCTCTCTGGAAAGAAGGTGACTGGGCAGGTTTCATGAGGTGCTGGGTTAGAGGGGCTCTCTCACTAGGTACAGGAGAACCTGGTTGACTGACCTCTCCTGTTGGAGTGTAAGATTTCAGCACCACAACAGTCCTCTTCCTCCTGGACACAAGGAAGGAACTTTCTTTGTTGAGAAACTGATTTATGTACGATTACAAATGTGAAATAAAATGCTGACATTTTTCTATTACACTGTTCAGAAGTCTGAATCATGTTTTTGAGTTATAACTTCCAAATAAACAGTATCTTACCTGTTTTGATAGATGTTCAGAATGAGGATAACAAGTCCAAGTAACAGGGCCAAGGAACTCAAAAGCATCATTGTCATTTTCCAGCCCATCCCTGATAAACACATTATTATTTATGGAACATCATCAACTCTTGTTTTTTATTTCACGGTTTAAAGTATATATATTTTAAAGATTTTGGCAATCCGTGTTCAAATTTACGAGTATAAGCTCCATCCTCACTGGCCTTGCGACTTGTTTCCTCTCCTTTGCTGCCCTCACGTGGACAAATTACAATTAAACTATTTTAGGATCAACATGCAGTAGTGTAAAAATTGTTTGTCGTTTTTTTACCGCACTGAATAGCACCGTAACCTAATAAAATAATAATTTAATTATAATTATACAATTATAATAATAACGAATGAACCCTTTCTATACTCACCATAGTCTGCAGTAAATACATTAATAGAAGGTCCCTCATGTTCTGTGCTACTTTGAGGTTCAGGCAATGAAGTCTGTGTTACTTCAGTGGTCTTAGGGGCAGTCATGTCAATACTCTCAGCTTACGCAAAGAAACACAAAGATTAAACAACATCACTAATAATAGCAGTATTATATAATATACTGAGTAGTATATCTGAGTAGTATCAGATAATATACAGTATTAATTATTAGAAGTCAAATATACATGTAGGTGTGAAAGAGACATGACCCAGAGGATGGTTTTCTGTGACAACAGTGATGTTTTAAATAATTCCATATGTTATAGTGAAGATGTGTATTATATCCCATTAATCACAAGGATGGAATGATATTATGCAAGAAACAGACCTATCAATTCATTAATAACTTTTTTACTAACTCCCTTACAATGCCAATAGCGAATTTTAGTGAGGATTCTGGGTCCAGTCTGAAGTGTCTGCTGAGATTCTTGCAACACATTCTGGCCATCATGTGTCCCGTCTGCCTCCTCGCATATTGTTCGATTAGCCAACGTCTTCCACTTGTTGCCTTTTCCGCGACTTTTGGACAGGAAGAGCTTGGAGGAATCGTGGAGTGCACTTAGGTGCAGGCCCTTGCCGTGTAATGTCAGGAGACCCTTTTTAGAGCAACTCCAGGTCTGATCCTCATAATCCTGTTCCCCGGACCTGCAAGCTTGTAACCAAACAATTTCTAGGTCCTGGATCTGGTGTGCAGTTAAACACCCTCCCGTCTGTGGGTTGCTGAGGGTGCGGGTCACAGGGTTCCAGTGCCATTCCTGAAGTGTGGAATCTGCTCTGCACTCCTGCAGGCTTAACCTACCGCTGACCTGGTCTTCATTTACCTGTACACACTTTCTCAGCTCTTCATTCCTGATCTGGAATCCTCTAGATTCTACAATGAAAAAGAAAGTGTGTTTATAATAATTCCTTTGGTAAATTATGCCGACAACCAAAGCTACTACCAAACAATAGATAGATGCAGATGCAAATAGATGCATATTAATGAAACTTCCACATTACCTTCAAAAATGAGTGTTGTGAGAATCAAAGTCCACAACCCTTTCCAAATCCCATCCATCACCCCGGGAAATTTAGAGCAATTACAACACTACTAACAAAAGATTAGACACCCAGTTCCCAGTTATGATGTGTTCTGATCCAACCGATACCGATTAAACATTCATTCCCGCCACGCCTGATATGATCCCTAAAGCAGCTGTGAGCAAAATGCTGCTGATCCACAAAATACTGGTCACTGTAGCAAAACAGACTTTCACTTAGAAGACGACAGAAATTTATAGTGCACAGATCTCAAAAGTCTTCAAAGAGTGAGTACAGAATACTAATGAACAAAAGGGTGAAAGGCAAAATAAGTGCCCTCCCACGCTGGAGATAAAGGACGAAAAACAGTAAAAACAAGACCAAAAACAACTGAAAACTGTAAAAGGCTATTACAACAACAAGCTCATTAATGACTTAATGCAAGTTGTGATGAAATGTTCACGTAAGTAAAGAAAGAGGTAAGTAGAGAACAGCCATTCTGAATGATAATATACAGAGGTTTAATGTACAACGAGGGTCCTTTTTTATGAGGCAGCAGCATTCAACAGCTTGAAAGGCATTCCATTCATGACAAACTGAAATGACAGAGCTTCTGTTCCCGTTGCTATGTAGTCGCTAAGTTGGTGTCCACGAACCCAGGCCATATTTAACTGGAATGGGAACGCCATGGAAAAACACTTCCAGCATGTTTTCAACTTGTTGTGTTGCTATGGTGCTGCAAGTGTAAAACACTTAGTACAACAAAAACACAGAAACAAACAAACAAGCAAGCACATAAACAAGCATAATCAAGCAGTGAAATGCAATTAACAACATTTTAAAACAGTTAGAAAAAACTGTTAAAAAACTGAGGATCTGTTTACAGAAATGCAATATAATATAATGAATAATATATATACTGTATATATATATATATACAGTATATATATATAACACCCCATATAATGAAGTGTTATGTTTTTCTACAGACGTGGTGGGTCCCCTTACATGGAATTCACCATGTTGTTTCTACAGTAGCCCTAAACGGACAAACTGCTCTACGAAGCGCGTTACGTAAATATGTTATCTCCTTATGCAAAGAAGCGAAAACGTGACAGCAACTTTAGTCCTCTGTCAGCCTCCATAGAGCTTCGAAAGGGAGGAGGAGGGGTGGAGTGAGACATAGGTTGCTATTCGCAACCTCACATATACATGCTGCTAAATTTCATACACTGGACCTTTAACGTGTAAAGCTTACTGATAATTGTTTTATTCATGAAAATGTTAGATTGGTTTGGAAAATAATGTTCCTTTCATTTGCGAGGCCTAAAAACATTTAGATTCATTTTTTTTAAAGAGAACATTGTACCTCCTAGATTTTTGAAAGCCTAAATGTAGGATGTAAGTTGTAAGCCTGTATGTAACTTTACAAGTGCCAATGGCAATGTGCTGCAAACTTTCAGGTGAATTTAAAAGACCATTGTGTGATTATAGCGGCATCTAGCGGTGAGGTTGCGAATTTCAACCAACGGCTCACTCCACCCATCCCTTTCGAAGTATTACGGACGCTGAATCTCACTTCTTTCCCGAATGAGAACATATTTACGAAACGCAGAACAACATGGGGTAACACTTTACTTGAAGGGGTATTCATACACACATGTCATGAATATGAAGGAGATTTTATGCATGTTTATGACAACTGTCATTAAGTGTCATTCGCTGATTTATGTCATTTTTAATGCAAAGATGACATTTTTTGAGTTGTCTTTGTTATGACAACTTGACATAAAGCAATACATAATATCCTGTCAGTGTCTTTGTCATGACAACTTGACATTACCAATGTCAAAGATATTTTATGAGCACCTAACTCCTATCCCACCCCTTACCCGAAACCTAACCACTTGTCAACCATTAAACACAACACACAAGTAAAATTACAGTCACATGTATTTATTCCATAAAATGAACAAAACTGTATAAACGTATTACAAACAAGTCGCTTTGCAAACCTTCTGAACTGAAGCCATGCGATAACTTTGTTCGAGGAACTCCGAGAACGGATATCAATGCATCTTTTTTTATTATTATTATTTTACGGACATCAACACATCTGTAAACAAGCCGGAACATTAGAATGATGTGATTGGTAACGAGAGCCAATAGCATTTTACACTCAACGCTGACGCAATGACGCTGTCTGCCACAAGACAGACGAAAGCCAATGATATTTCACTATTAAAGCTGACGTAACTTGGCACCAGGGGCATGTTCAAGCTCAAACCGGTGCTCAACGTTTTGCTACGGTTTCCGGGTTGAACGACACGTTTCCTGGAAACGGTTTTCAACGGTGCGCAACAGTGTTTGAGATACGTTTTCTCTTGTTTGGTGGGTGTGTCAAGAACAGTGTTGGGTGTAACTAGTTACTAAGTAATTAGTTACTGTAATTTAATTACTTTTCCCTTGAAAAAGTAAAGTAAGGGATTACTCTTATTTGTTTAATTTAATTACAATTACTTTTGATGTAATTAAACTAAATACTTTGTGTAATATGTGTGCGCAATAGTGGAATTGACATCAAAATTCAAAGTCTAACTTTAAAATCTGTGCCTTAATATATAATTCTCACATTTGTAATACTTTGGTCAGTTAATAAGAGTACTTTATGTAGTTTAATATTATTTATTTAAATTAATTAAAAGAGCCCTTTCATGCCTATCCTTGAATCACTTAACTAATCAAGGTTGATATAGGATATAGAAAGTAATTAGTAATAAGTAACTAAATACTTTTTGGAGAGAGTAATTTGTACAGTAATCTAATTACACTATTGAATATGTAATTAGTAACTAGTAATTAATTACTTTTTGAGAGTAACTTACCCAACACTGGTCAAGAATGTCGGCCCAATCAGCAGCAACATGTATATAACCCACGCGGTGTTAAAGAGACAGCTCGCACAATGGGTCCAAGTAAAGTCGTTTAAATGTGTCCGCTGCAGCTCGGTATACGCAACAATTGAAGATATTAGAAGAGATGTATTTTGCAGTATTCAACACGTATTTATACCGATTTCATCAGGCTCCGAAAATTCTTCAAAAAGAACACTAAAAAATAAACACTAACACTAAAAATGGCCTTCTCAGCTGCCATAGTTCAACTCTTGTGTCATCACAACAGGGTGTTCAACCACACCACCGTTTCCGTTTAAAAAACGTTTTGTCGGGGCTGAACGCAGCCCAGATTTGAAAATCTGGAAACGCAGCAGAAACCGGAAGACAGCAGATGGGGATTGCTTTCGCGTCTGTTCCTCATATAAATCAATAGTTTCATCTCGGTACACTTGGAATATTTGTACGTTTTAAACTTTTTAACTGTTTTGTATCATGTATCATGTATCATGCGTTTTCTGTTATTTAATAAATAAATGTGTTGTGTTACTTGCTCAAAAGGCCTGAATATCTGTGTATGTGTAATGTAAATAAATTATCACGACATTTTGAAATGAAAATAAAACCACAACACCTGCTATTATTGCAAATTAATACCCCAACATGTACATTTTTAATGACGATAGGCGATAGTCTTGTTTGTCAATGTTTGTCATATTTGATGAAGGGACAAACGACATACGTATGTTATATGGGTTGGAGGATGTTGCATTAAAATGCCATTAAGTGTTAATACTCTGTCAAATAGTTTTATAACAGTGTCATGAATACTTTTCTTGACCTCAACTACAGTTGTACGAATTAACATGTTTATGACAGATTTATGACATTTTATGTTGTCTTGATAATGTCAAGTTGTCATGACAAAGACACTGACATGTTATGTATTGCTTTATGTCAAGTTGTCATAACAAAGACAACTCGAACAATGTCATCTTTGCAATAAAAATGACATAAATCAGCGAGTGACACTTAATGACAGTTGTCATAAACATGCATAAAATCTCCTTCATATTCTCTTATGAACACCTCTTCAAGTAAAGTGTTACCCAACATGGCAACACGGCAACAATATACCGTGCAAGCAGACCCTCGTTGTATGTAAATAGAAATAGCTTGTTCATAACGCTTCATTATGTAAAGTCTTTATACACCTCGGAACACATAGTTACATGTATATTACATTGCATATCTGGCAATGGATCCTCCTAAAAATTAACACAGCACCTTTAAGGGTGTGTTTAAAATGCAGACTTTTTCGGCCAAATCAAATAATAAACGTGTATTTTGTTTAATTGAACACTTGCATCTGCATTACTGTAAATCTTGGCCCACTGTACATTGGGTTCTTCTCAATAAATATGATGGGCCTAAGCTTGACATATATCATCAATACAAGTATCTGAATCAAGTACATAATATCACATAAATGAAAAATGTACATTTACACTGGAGGACAGATGGGTGCTTCAAAAAACTTACAAGGGGGCCTCAAGATAAAGTTATAAAACTAAAACAAATAAAACATATTTTTATTGGTGTTTGGTTATTTTTATAATGAAGATATACATAGTTATGCCAAGCGCTATATAGAATATTTGAGGTCCCGAATATTATTGTGAACAAATGAGAGAGTTAAAGTCACTAATGCATGGAGAATACAATTTAAATAGTCTTAAAAGGACACTGAACCTTCAGGCTTGGACTCTCGCTCTGAGCCAATCAAATCGATATGTTTCGCGCATGCTCAGTTGATGTGATATCCGTAGCCGTGTAGCGGGAACCTAGCAAATTGTTGTTATTGTTCTTGGAGCATACACGCGGGAAGGAGCAGCTACAGTACATGCTGTACATGAGTGCAAGTATGCGGACACGCTCGCAGAGAACCGCGTTAAAAAAATGTAAGCAAACTGCGCTTTATATCGTTTTTCTTGATCTGTCCTAGAACTAGCTCGTTTGATAACAACTGGATAACACTGATTGTAAGAAAAGTCGGCTGCATGACTTTTCGCCGAGAAAAAATGTTTGCATATGCAGCGTGCAACAATACTGTGATACAATTGATATTTATCACTGAAACATAGAATTTAATACTATTGCCGTCTTTACACGTGGAGAGTTCGTAAAATATATGTTTTTAAATCGGTGCATGTATTACTACAGTACAATACAATAATAAAAACGCATTGCATTTTTTTGTTCAGGTTCACCTAAATGTGAGAACAAAAACACTGTTACCAAAGGGAACCATAATGCTGAAATAAAAACCAAGACCCCACACATGCCTGATAAAAGAGGGAGAAAAAATAATCTGAAAACATCATCAAATGTTAATGGTCACAGCTGCAAGGAAGACCCACAACCTGCTGGTATAACTGGAAATGTGAAGACAAGGAAGGTCATCCGTGTGAAGAGTTCTGCAAAACATGCAGGTGGGAAAAGCAGTAGCAAAGAGAGGAAGTCCAGTTCCTATGATCAATGGGTGGAAGGTAAATTTCCATGTAAAGAATGTGGCGTGGTTCTGGAGAGCAGAAAGGACCTTATCGATCATAACCAGATGGCACATCATCAATTACGTCCATGCAAGTGTCGTGTATGTGGCGACCGCTTTGCTAATCAATATACACTGAAACTTCATATGCGCACGCATTCAGGGGAGCGTCCTTACACCTGCAAAATCTGTAAAAAGGGTTTTACGCAGAAGGGCTCTCTGAACACCCACATGATTCTGCATAGCGGTGTTAAAGCGTATAAATGTGAAGAATGTGGCCATAGGTTTGCTAGATGTGGAGATTTGAAGTCACACCGGAAAATTCACAGTGATGAAAAACGGCACAGTTGTATCGAATGTGGTAGGTCATCAGAATATAAAAACAATACTTTAAATTGTGATCGTTGCTTTATAACCCAGTGTTCTGATATATTTGTTTTTGGTCTCTACTTTAGGTAAACAATTCCACCGAGCGGAACATTTGCGGCAGCATTTACTGATTCATGCTGGAGAATTGCCGTATTCCTGTACCGTCTGCGATAAAAAGTTTCGTATTGCTAGTAACCTTGCTGCTCATCAACGCACGCATACAGGAGAAAAACCTTTCAAATGTCCTGAATGTGACATGCGCTTCAGACAGTGGACCCACCTGAAAGTACATCAAAGTGTGCACTCAGATGAACGTCCGTATGCATGTGAGCACTGCGATATGAAGTTCTCACGTTTGGGTTATCTACGCAATCACATGCAGATTCACACCAACAACCGACTTTTTGTCTGTGAGGACTGTGGTCACTGTTACAGAAGCCAGAGTAACTTGGATGTTCACCGCGCTGTGCATTCTGAAGACAGGCCGTTTAAATGCTCGCTGTGCGACAAGAGCTTTAAACAATATCCAGGACTGATGAGACACAAACTTGTTCACACAGCAGAGAGACCACACCAGTGTAAAATCTGCAGCAAAACGTATCGCAGCACAGGAGGACTGCGTTTACATATGTTTTCTCACACAGGTGCTCGCCCTTACGTTTGCAGTGAGTGCAAAAAAGGCTTTAGAGATCCTGGTGCCCTCACGAGACACATCCGAACACACACCGGAGAAAAACCTCATAAGTGTGAGCTTTGTCCAAAAGCGTATTCCCAGCTTTCAGGCTACTATGCTCATATGCGTATACACACTGGGGAAAAACCCTACAAATGTACCCACTGCTCTAAAGCTTTTCGCCATCGAAATAGTATGAAAGCCCACGTTTTACTCCACACCGGACAGGCTCCTTTTCCCTGCCCAGAATGTGGAAAACTTTTTAAGCAAACAAATAGTTTAAAAAAACACATGACAACATTTGGCCACAGTGACAAAAAGAAAGCTGATATCAGTAAAGTGAAAAACGTGTAAAAACTATAGAAATTCATAACCAAAGAAGTTAGCTTTTAAATAAGTAGCTTTAAGATGTTGAAGAAATTTCACCCAAAAATTACAATTAAATAATTGTAACAATTGTATGACAATTAAAATTCTGTCATTCACTCACCCTCAAGTTGTTTCAAACTTGTATAAATTTCTTTGCTCAGAAAAAATGGAAAATGGAAGAAACACGAAAAGTGAAAAGAAATGTGTTGCAATGCATTCCATTTTGTGTGTGTGTGTATGTGTTGAACTTTTGTTTATCTTGGTTTTGGTTTTCTTGTATAGCTGCTTTGATGCAATGAAAATTGTAAAAGCTCTATAAAATAAAATTACACTGAATTGAATGACTGCGAGTTAATAAAACACGACACACTAGATCTTTGTGACCATATTAGAGACACGCTAACATCTCCAAAACAGCGCAGAAATGCCATTGCGCCAGAAATACAAGAAATCACTACATTAACATATTTAGCAACTGGAGAAATGCAGCTATGCAGCAGAGATGATTTGGTTCTGAGATGAGATGAACAGTGACACAATAAGTTTCTGTAAGTGCTGTAATTGTTTGTGTGATCACTGGTTGTGACAGAACCAAATCATCTCTGCTGCATAGCTGCATTTCTCCAGTTGCTAAATATGTTAACGTATACTGTAAAAATGAAAGGTACTTTGAGGAACCATTTGGGGTTCTTCACATTGCCACACCGGCGGAACCCTCAGGGGAAACTCAAGGCACCGCTTCACGAAGGGCGGTTCTCTGAGGAACCCTCAAGGCTTCTTGGGGATCCCTTTTATTAAAATGGTCTGGAACCATCTTCACAGTTTATATTTGCTATTCACAATATTTTAATATGCAGAAATACTAAAAGCAAATACAAAGCAAACAGTTTATTGATAAACAACAACAATTTACATTGAATAAATATTCACAAAATAGTAAATATTGTACATTACAATTCTAAATTCATGAAATCACATGTATAATTAATACTGTGTTGGTGATATTGTTATAAATGAAAACAACATCTTAACAAAACTAACCAAATAATTTGCCTTAACTTTAAATATAAATACAGAAATATTTCAGGTACTTTGTACAAATGTACAATTGTAAAGAAGTCCAGCAAAAAAGTAGTCTCTCATAGCAAGGCCTACACCCATGGTAAAGTTGTAATTTGCCAAAAAGCAAATCCTTGCGAGCAAGAAAAAAACAATGCTGTTCTCTCCAAATGGGTTTCCTGCTATTACCAGGTGGTGTGAGGATCCAAAGTCAAAATAATTTCTATAGTGCATTTCACAATTTTGTATTGCTAAAGTAGATATGTATTTATGGCAAAAAGAGAACAGGAGCTGCGGCTGTTGGCCTTAGGTGTCCCAGGCAGTGCAAGGATGAGCATCAGGGCGGGCTGGAGCTGTTGGCCTTGGGTGTCCCTGGGAATAAGACATGGATACAAAAAAGAGGGATTAAGATAACGTCTCAAAACATTACATTTAATCATTTAGCACATCACAAATTGGTTTACAAATGTAACAATAAACAAAATATTACAATGCCTGTTAGTCACAGCTTTGGTCTATGGTTAAGGAGTACAGTAGGCTATTTATAACAACAATCCACTTTATTCCGATTTTTTCATTGTCAGTGATAGGGTTGCACGGTGTTCCGGTGCTACGGTAGCATCGCGATGCTAAAGCTTCAAAATACTGGTAGTATCGTAGTACCGTAGTTAATGTTGCATATGCGCATTAATATTTATTTGAACACTTACATCTGCCTTTTTACGGTGTTTATCTCCTAAATGAATGTGTGTTTTAAATGTCTCGGGCGAGTTGATGATTCAAATTGGCGATTTGAATGAGTTGGTTAAATGATTCACTAACTCAGTGGAAAATTGACGCCACATACTGGCCGTTTTAGTTCTGCATTTAAAGTAAGCCTAATATTTCTCTTTATAAAGACTGCTGTATCAATTAAATTTGTCCAACATTTGAATTAGTTCCTACGTGAAAAATGATCTCGTGTACTTTAGTATTTACTACAGTAAACTACTAAAACTCATAGATACTAGTGTTTTTGAGTCTTATCATAGTAAATATTTAAGTATACTACAGTATTTACAAATGACTAAATGTTAATGTATTTGCTACAATTTATCAAATTACTACAGTTAATACAACAACATATTCTAGTGCAAAGTATAATACAGTTTACTATAGTAAATACAAAATGTTCAATCTAAATCTGTGTTTTTGTGTATAGATTTGAATTATATGGCACAGCATCGTGATACTACTTGGTATCGAGATACTTCAGCTGGTATAGTATCGTAAGACATATGGTACCGTGACAACCCTAGTCAGTGAGTGTGTTTACATGTGCAAATATAACAAATAACATAACAATAAAAATATCATAATAAATATAATACTTACTTTTTTTGTCTACTCAACTGGAAAATACTGAAAATTCTGAGGAAAAAGGATAAAAACAGAACGGAATATGATAAAAATATTTAATTACAGGCAATTTATGTAACATGGGTGGGGAAACCATTCAACACAAACAACAAGAAAAAAAGAGCTATACATTCACTAAAAGTGAACATAATAGCTAAAAGTGGCTAAAAGTCATTGTTTGTCATTTAACACCAATTTAACGTTAGCCCCACAAGCTTCATCATTAACTTATATTCGTTAGCATCTCGGCTAAAACAAGCGCTGTCTACACTGTAAGTAAACGGTTTAAACAGCCAAAAACGTGGCGCTTTCGTTAGTATGTGTGTTTAACTTTTTCCCGCTCTGCGCAGATCGATCACCTTATGACAAAACGCATGCGGACTTAGAATAACATCTCTAAAGCATACAGAGCAGTCAGTTCACAAGCTCTCACTGTGCTTTGATGTCGCCGATCCGTCTGCGATCAAACATGAGTGGCACGAGTGTTCACCGGTGGTGTTCCGCTCGCGCGACAGGCGGGAATTCAAAATAACGGATCGCAACAACCTCTCGACTGTCCCATTGGATGTAAGTAAAGTCAAAATATATAAATAACTTAAATATACTAACTATATACTATTTATATAAATGTATACTCTGACACGTCTAATTGTATGGCCGCTTTTGGCTGTTTAAACCATTTATTTACACAGTGTAGGCAGCGCATGTTTTAGCCGAGATGCTAACTAATATAAGTTAAGATGAAGCTTGTGGGGCTAACGTTAAATGCGTAACGTTAGTGTTAAATGACAAACAATGACTTTTAGCCACTTTTAGCTATGTTCACTTTTAGTGAATGTATAGCTCTTTTTTAACTTATTGATGTTTGTGTTGAATGGTTTTCCCACCCATGTTACATAAATTGTCTGTAATTAAATATTTTTATGATTCAGTTCTGTTTTTATCCTTTTAACTCAGAATTTTCAGTATTTTCCAGTTGAGCAGCAAAAAAATCTAAGTAATATATTTATTGTGATATTTTCATTATTATGTTATTTGTTATATTTGCACATGTAAAAATACTCATTGACAATGGAAAATCTGAATAAAGTGGATTATTAGAGTTGTTGCTATAAATAGCCTATTGTACTCCTTAACCATAGACCAAAGCAGTGACTTCCAGGCATTGTAATATTTTGTTTATTGTTACATTTGTAAACCAATTGCAGTTTGTGATGTGCTAAATGATTAAATTTAATGTTTTATGAGACGTTATCTAAATCCCTCTTTTTGGTCTCCATGTCTTATTCGCAGGGACACCCAAGGCCAACAGCTCCAGCCCACCCTGATGCTCATCCTTGCACTGCCTGGGACACCTAAGGCCAACAGGCGCAGCTCCTGTTCTCTTTTTGCCATAAATACATATCTACTGTAGCAATGCAAAATTGTGAAATGTACTATAGAAATAATTTTGACTTTGACTACATGGATCCTCACACCACCTGGTAATAGCAGGAAACCCATTTGGAGAGAACAGCATTGTTTTCTCTAGCTCGCAAGGATTTGCTTTTTGGCAAATTACAACTTTACCATGGGTGTAGGCCTTGCTATGAGAGACTACTTTTTTACATGTGTACAAAGTACCTGAAATATTTCTGTATGTACAGTATATTTAAAATTAAGGCAAATTATTTGGTTAGTTTTGTTAAGATAAAGACTTTTCATTTATAACAATATCACCAACACAATATTAATTATACATGTGATTTTATGAATTTAGAATGATAATGTTCAATATTGAACATTCTGTAAATATTTATTCAATGTAAATTGTTGTTGTTTATCAATAAACTGTTGTATTTGGTTTAGTATTTCTGCTTATTAAAATATTGTGAATAGCAAATATAAACTGTGAAATGGTGCCTTGAAGCACCCAAGATGGTTCCAGACCATTTTAATAAAAGGGATCCCCAAGAAGCCTTGAGGGTTCCTCAGAGAACCGGCCCCCTTCATTAAGCAGTGCCTTGAGTTTCCCCTGAGGGTTCCGCCGGTGTGGCAATGTGAAGAACCCCAAATGGTTCCTCAAAGTACCTTTAATTTTTACAGTGCAGTGTAGTGAAAAGGTGACTCCAGAACTTCAGAACTGAATGTGGGGTTATTCAAGAATCTCCTAGGTTCCTGGAAGAACCACAAAGACTATAAATGGTTCCACCAACAACCCTATTATGAGAAAAGGAGCTTTGAAGCACTTACAATAAGGTTTAAGGTTCTTTGAGTACACAACAGGATATTTGAGGCACCTTTTATTTTTACAGTGTAGTTATTTATTCTTTTTCTGGCGCAATGGCATTTCTGCGCTGTTTTGGAGATGTTAGCGTTAATAGGATCGGTCACAAACATCTAATGTGTTGTGTCTTATTAACTCACTGTCATTCAATTCAATGTCCTTATATTTTATAGCGCTTTTACAATTTGCATGGCATCAGAGCAACTATACAAGAAAACCAAAACCAAGATAATTAAAAGTTGAACACAAACACACAAAAAACAATAAAAATAAAAAATCTGATAAACCTTAAAAGTAATATGGAAATTGTCATGTATTGCAACACATTTCTTCTCACTTTTCGTGTTTCGTCCATTTTCTCTGCTGCTAAAGAAACTCTTAAGTCTCTTAAAAGTCCTCCTCGCTACTCCTAAAATTTTGGACCTTAAGAGCTCTTTTAAGGGTTAAGATACTTTATGAATTACTTTCTTCTTTACTAGGCTCTTTTCTGTAATTCTAAGGGGAAACGCCCACATTTCTAAGAATTTTCTTAGAATTTTGTCACTAGGAGCAACTAAGATTTTTCATGAATACGGGCCCTGGTATTTTAAAAAGTTTTTTGCTGTCAAAAACCGGAGCCAAATCTCACTAAGAGTTTTAAATAAAGTGCACAAGCCTGCCTGTCACATATCCATGTGTGTTTAACCTGTCTTCTATTTATACATTTTTATTCAACCACATCAACATTTCTTCAGTTATACCAGTGCATTTCTTCTTATTATTATTATTGAACTTAAAATATTTCACTAAATCTAAAAAATCTAAAAAATCTAGATTATTGCACAGTTTATGCTTCATCAAAACTTCAAAAGCATGATATAGTTTATTGTAGTTGTATATATTTAAATGCCTATAACCGTAGCTTTAATAGACCACTATTCTTACTTTATCGAGATAAATTATTGATTATCGAGATTATATTTTTCTGTTTATTTATTAGTGTTTCTATGTAACTAGAATGCACCACTACACCAAGGTAAGTTTTTGTACATGAAACGCACGTCACTCTCTGTGTGACGTTGTACACACGTCTGTGAAATTGTACGCAAGTCTGTTCCGTCACTATGGCTGCAGGAGACGCGAGACGGTGAGAGCTAACTGCAGCAAACCCTAATCGGGCGAAAAAACCTATAAAACCTATTAGCTAACGTTCAGTGATTCAATAACAGGCAGCCAGACGTGTGTTGGTTATATGTTTGAGTCCGTTATATTTTGCTTTAGTCTTTAAGGAAGAGGATTAACTGGAGCGAATGTACATCAAACGCTTTATCCATGTTTGGTTAATGATAGCTGGTTAAGTTAATCATTTCTGTGATTAAATGGTACATTTGTCTTGACATGCATCTGAAATATGTTTAATGCAATGCAATGGTGGTACTTATTAAGTATAACGCCTATTACGCAAAGCAACCGATATCGATCGTTTATTGCTTAGAAGTGATTTTCATGTCCTGATTTGTCTTTAATAAATAACATTCCCAGTTTAACACAGTGAACACACGGTGGTTCTCATTGCATCGAAATGGCTAAAATGTATCACAAAGAGAAAAGTATTCAGATCAAGAGCAGCGCGTCTGCGCTGTACAACAACCTGAGCGTCCTGCGCATCGCGCCGCGCTGCCTCACATATTTCACCGTGGTCCATGCCAACGTCGTGAACATGGTCAGCGCTTCCTGGGATAGCCTGAACTATTCCCATCGACAGCTGCAGTCTAAGGAGGGAAGCGTGGCCACCAGCTCCTCACTTATTATGCAGGTGAGACGAGTTTTCATTCCAGCTGTTCTATGGTGCTAGTTTGAGTCTTGAATGTGCAGTAGCTTGTCTTGATGCTTTCTTGGGATTGACAAATGCCATCTCTCCAACTTTTTTTTTTACTTTTATCTGACAGGCAGCCTGGTGTGTACTGCCCTCCAGAGATTTGCTTGTCCTCACTTCCCAGAAAGGAATCCAGGTGGGTCAAGTGTTATGCCAAGCTGTGCACTCAATCATGTATTTGCCTGGGGATCTGGTCTAAAGTATGTTTATCATTAGATGTACGAGTCTGATGGATCTATTATGGTGTATTGGCACGCACTGGACACACCAGAGACCCCAACAGGTTAGTTGAGGGGGCAAACATTGGCACTTCATTTTTTAAATGAAATTGTTAAGACGCATTTGTTATTTTATGATTGCTGTGTCTGGTAAAACATGATCTGTTGCGGTTTCCAGCTAAGGCAGTGTTTGCACGAGGAATTGCAGCAGTCTGGGAAAAATACATTTGTGTTGGTAAGTGGCAAAAAAATGCTTATTTTCTAAGCATGTCATCCCTTAAATGTGCATGTTTACCAAAAGTCCCCCCAAAATTCTTTCAGGAGTCTCATCTGGCTCGGTGCTTGTTTTTGATGTTCCCAGTAAAGGCAGTAACATCACTCTGTCTGAGGTTCTGGAGGAACACAAAGAGGCCATCACAGATATGGCCTCTGAGTGTTCAGGCAGTCTGGTAATAACCTTTTTTTTGTGCTCAGTGTATACACTTGACCTTTAAGTGTCTAGTGGCCCAAGTGTTTGGTTGTTAAATTGGAATCTTTTTTTTCAGGAGTGCATTGCTGATTTAGTCAGTGCTGATGACTCAGGGCTACTCTGCATGTGGAAATCGGGAGAGGATTTTCAACTCCTCAACAAGATCCCTGGTTTTGAGTATGTTTTGAGTAAAGACATTCATAAGACACCAAATACAGTTTCATAAACCAAATACAGTTTGTCAACTTAAACAACAAACCTTTAATTCATGGCACTCAAACAACAAACCTTTAATTCATGGCACTCAACCTAAAATAGAGTATAGTTTAAGATGCCTGTATTAAATCATGACTATCGAACCATCTGATGCATAGAAAAGCTTTCATCACAATCTTTAACAATGATTTAAATGTACTACATACATACACATGAAACATATTATTATCTTTATAAGATGTACCGGTATCTTTTTCTCTAAGTACGAGTTGCTCCTCAGTAAAGCTGTGGAAGGGGACAGTTATTGCAGGCTATGGGACAGGACAGATCCGTCTGTATGAAGGGGTCACGGGTGTACTGCATGCAGAAGTCAATGCCCATGCTCGCTGGATATACTCTTTGGACATTGCCCCTTTCACTGGCCTGGTAAGAGAATTATATAATGTATGTAATCTACTGTTCAGTATTTTGCATACTGCATTTATCTTTTATTTAAAGTTATATTTTTATTTAGATGTTATTTCTATTCAGCAATATTCTATACTCTGACTCATGTATTTGTGTCTTTTTCAATGAAAAAGCTGCTTTCTGCAGCAGAAGACTCTTGGGTTAGAGTGTGGCATCTGACCTTGACCCCAGAGACTAACAGCGTAGAGGTAAAAGCCATACCCTCACAAGCCCTTTGACTGCATTAGTAGTTTCATTCAATAAAAACATCTCGCTTGAACCAGATGAAATATTGTGATGCTGAGCTGTGAAAATCGGCAGAATTCTGCTAAATGAATTTAAATGTGGTAAAATGTGATGATAATACTGTAGTGTTATTCATGTCTAAGCACAAAAAATAATCTTTATGTAATAATAAACTAGAAATATTTCACTATTATTTAAAAAATGAGCATGCAAAAGGCTGGGGATTATACACAAACATTGTGAATGTCAAGTGTTCAGATATTAGTTGTTAGATTTAATAAATCATATACATGCCAACAACATTTCTCTTTCTTTTCTAGATAGAGCACATGTACAATGAGTGCATAACTGATACTCAGATGTGTGGAGCCAAGTTCTGTGATGGAGACGGCTATGCTTTCGCAGTGACTGGTTATGACTTGAGTGAGATTATTCGCTACACGCAGGCGTAGATGGTATATAACATTCACTCTACCAGTTGACATTTCGTGTGAGGATCACCTGCAGCTGTTACTATAGTCTCCTATGACATGTTCCATGGGAATTCTGTTATGTCTGGACAGTATATTTGTATTCTATCATTAATGTGCAGGTATGATTGGCGGGTTCAGTCTTGATATCATGAATGTTTTCTAAATATAGTAGGTGAAGGCAGTGACTGAAACGGGCTAAAAAGCAGCACTTGAACGGCAGGTGGCAGTGTTGTTGATGGTTTGTACTGCCAGTTGTGAAGTACAAATTACACTTTTAGTGCTGTCATACTGTATGTATGATTCCCTCCTATTCTGGGTGCAGAGAATCATAGAAATAAATGTTCAAATGTTTTGTTAACTATTTGTGTCATTTCAGTCACATTTACAGTAAACAATATTTGTTAGTAAACTTAAATAAATTGAAGTAAACTTATTTATCACAGTAAGGATATTTACACTTACCTCAGTTAGACAAAATGAGTGTGTAAAATATTTATTAATATTTTAGAAATTAAATTCTGCAGATGCTGTTTTCCTGAATGAAATTGTAAAATGTGTTATTGCCTTAGAAGTTAATGCATTGTAGCTATCTATTTCAGTGTGACGTTAAAGCCAATATTTTCTTATTTTCCATGTCATTGTAAAACTATATCAGTGAAAATCCAAAAATTGTGTAGGTTTTGTATTTGTAAATATGTACCAGTAGATGGCAGTTAAATTTATCTTTGCATATGTAACCAGTGTGAATGATTGATTGACTTATTTAGATTTGTTTTCTTTTCTATATTGTGTTTTTTATATGTATGCTGTTTATACTGTTATAAATTCTATGTGTTTCATAATAGGATGGGTTAGTGATCTCCACGAAATTTTGTTCCTCTATTATTGTTTGCAAATCAAAATAATATAACGTTAATGTTGTGGAACTTTTCTTCGGGAGTTTGTTTGGGGAGGGGATGATATCAGTGGAACACATCCGGGGTGGTCCGTGTATCTTTTGGTCATTTGTATTTCAGTTTGAACTTGAACAAACGGGAGTGAGAAAACGGCGCCATTTTCGTTTTTCGTTCATCAAAAAAACGAGAATTCGGCTTTTTTCCGTTTTCAACTTAACGTTTAAAAAACGAATAAACAACTTGAAAACTAGTTCTCACATGTAGGCGGTATGAAACGCCCCCTTCCGCTGATTGGCAAATCAAAGGTCAGTAAGCGACGTCTTCGGTTGTTCCGAATAAATAGTCCTCCGCTGCTGTACAAAGTATGTTTCATTGCTCACATTAAACAACCGTCCACAAACCGTACAGGGCAGATTATAGACTGGACTTTCTTCTGTGCAACCTAGCGCGTTTCATATAAATATTTATATCACAAATATGAATGTAGTTCGCATCCGCATCTTTCTAGCTCTCCAGGGTTAAATCTGCGTGGCAAAGCTTCAAAATTCGCTGTGTTCCGTTGTAATTTGTATCGAGGCTCCGTAAGTCTAAACAATTAGCATTTATTTTTGTTTGATCATTAAGGAAAAAACTTTAGTTCTAATTGCACGTTAAAGCTTGTTGTTCTGCATTTATTAAAAAAAGCATACGTCTAAATAATAATAATAACCCAGCATTTTGTCAGCATTTCTCTCAGTTGTCATCGTTCGCACGTGCCAGTCGTAAATATCACAGTAAAAACGTTTTATAAAATACTAGAATCTTTAGCATACACTGAATGATTTTTTGTGGAATCTACACAGTGACTGAACCTTGATCAACATATCTGACAAATAGGTCACTTTCACTTTGACTACATCACTGCACTGTAGGCCTATATGCATCCGCTGCGTACTGTCCAGTGTCTCGCGCAGCTTTGTCATGCAGCAAAACTCTGAATTCGTCTTGGTTCACTTGATGGAATGTACACAGAAGCAAACTTGTGGAAAAACATGTGGTAACCCAACAACCACAACAGCGAATTTTGAATGAAATGAAATAAAATAAGTATATGAATCCGCTTCGTGTGGTCCAGTGTCTCGCGCAGATTTGACCCTGGAGAGCTAGAAAGATGCGGATGCGAACTACATTAATATTTGTGATATAAATATTTAAATGAAATGCTCTAGGTAACACAGAAGAAAGTCCAGTCTAGAATCTGCCCTGTACGGTTTGTGGACGGTTGTTTAATGTGAGCAATGAAACATACTTTCTGTACAGCAGCGGAGGACTATTTATTCGGAACCGAGGGACAACCGAAGACATCGCTTACTGACCTTTGATTTGCCAGTCAGCGGAAGGGGGCGTTTCATACCGCCCACGTGTGAGAAACTAGTTTTCAAGTTGTTTATTCGTTTTTTAAACGTTAAGTTGAAAACGAAAAAAAAGCAGAATTCTCGTTTTTCCGTTTTTTGATGAAGCTGGGACGCCTCCCTGGAGTCTGTACCCTTGTGAGTGGATGGGCGACCCCTCCTAGGCGCCCGCGCTGGAACCAGCTGGCAGCCTCACGCTCCATGAGCAGGTTTGAGTCGATCGACCGTAACTCGTTCTGGACGACCTCCAATGTCAACCAGGAAAGTCTTATCTCTGGACTCCAGCACGCGTAATTGCCCATCGTAAGGTGGTCGCAGAGATTGTCGGTGAGCATCACAGCGAACGAAAACAAAATCAGCCGTACATAGGTTCCGGGGTATCCATGACTGCCCCATGCCGTGCTGCGAAGTAGGCACTGGCTGAAAAACTTTGATCTTGTCAACCAGGGGAGACCGTCCCGTGGGCGGGCTCCAGGGTTTAGTGCAGGATGGAATGAAGTCACTTGGGACACGTAGTGTCTGACCATACACCAATTCTGCTGAAGAGGTTTGTAGATCTTCCTTGGGAGCGGTCCGCAGACCCAAAAGAACCCAGGGCAGTCGCTCGACCCATCTGTCGTCTGTTAGACTGGCCCTCAAAGCAGTCTTAAGAGAGCGGTGAAAACGTTCACACAGGCCATTGGCCTGCGGGTGGTATGCCGTAGTACAATGGAGCTGCACTCCGAGAATGCGGGCCACCTCCGACCACAATTCTGACGTGAACTGCAGGCCGTGGTCCGAAGACATGTCTGCAGGTGTACCGAAACGTGCAACCCAATTGTCAATGAAAACCTGTGCTACATTCTCTGCTGTTGTTGAGGTCAAGGGAACTGCCTCCGGCCACCTGGTGGTCCGATCTACCGTGGTAAGAAGGTGAGTAAATCCCTGAGAGGGTGGCAACGGACCCACCAGGTCGATGTTGACATGTTCGAAACGACGCGCCGGTACTTCAAATGTCTCCAGGGGTGCTTTGACGTGCCTTTGTACTTTAGCCCGCTGGCATGCCACACAAGCAGCGACCCAGTCCCGAACATCTTTTTTCAAGCCATGCCACACATACTTCGATGAGATCGCTTTCCGCCCTGGGTGTGACAAACTGTGAACCTTATCAAAAACCGTATGCCTCCACTGCATGGGTAGGACTGGGCGAGGGTGGCCCCTGGAGACATCGCACATCAGTGTCACTCCTGCTTCAGTAAAGTGGACATCAGCAATTTTCAGACTTGAGTCAGCCATCCTGTATGCCTGTACCTCGGGGTCGGACTGCTGGTCCACAGCCAAACGGACAAAGTCCATTCCCAAGTGCACTGCCTGCACTGTAGTTCTTGAAAGGTAATCTGCCACAACGTTGCTTTTTCCGTCAATGTGCTGTATATCCGTTGTGAACTCAGAAACGAAAGCTAAGTGACGCTGTTGGCGGGTCAACCAAGGCTCGGAAACCTTGGCCATTGCATGAACCAAGGGCTTGTGGTCCACAAACGCCGTAAATGCACGACCCTCCAGAAAGAAACGAAAATGTCTGACAGCTAGGTATAGGGCGAGCAACTCTCTGTCAAATGTGCTGTACTTCTGTTCATTCGGGCGTAGCTGACGGCTGAAAAATGCCAGAGGTTGCCAAACTCCTCCTATAAGCTGTTCGTGTACTGCTCCTATGGCCCAATCTGAGGCATCGGTGGAGATAGCGATAGGAGCGCCAGGAATCGGATAAGACAGCATGGTCGCTTGTGTTAGAGCTCGCTTAGTGTTCCCAAACGACTTGGTCATCTCCTCTGACCAGGTGATCGGTTTATTTTTGCTGTGTCCTTGGAGGGCCCTCTACAAAGGTTGCATGAGCTCAGCGGCCCGAGGAATGAAACGGTGATAAAAATTCACCATCCCTAGAAACTCTTGCAGCGCCTTGATAGTGTGAGGCACAGGGAAATGTTCGATGGCGTCAACTTTGTTTGGTAGAGGGAATGCCCCCATGTCTGTGACTCGGTGACCAAGAAAGTCGATGGCCCTCAGGCCAAACTGACACTTGGCAGGGTTAATTATCAAACCGTGTTGACTGAGTCGGGCGAACAGCAAGCGTAGATGAGTCAGATGTTCATATGTGGAGGCGCTGGCGATCAGGATGTCATCCAAGTACACAAATATAAAATTCAAATCCCGTAAGATTGAGTCCATCATGCACTGAAATGTTTGGGCCGCATTCGTGAGACCGAAAGGCATCCATAAAAATTGGCCAAACGGCGTTATCACAGCTGTTTTTGGGATGTCTTCGTGGAACACTGGCACCTGATGGTATCCTCGCACCAGATCTACCTTGGAGAAGATGGTTGCCCCTGCCAGGCGGGCTGAAAAATCCTGAATGTGGGGAACCGGGTATCGGTCAGGCGTGGTGACATCATTGAGCCGACGATAATCCCCACACGGGCGGTAACCCCCATCAGTTTTTGGGGACTATATGTAGGGGTGAGGCCCAAGGACTGTTGGAGCGCCGCACAATACCCAGGTTTTCCATGTTAGCAAACTCCGCCTGGGCCACTGCCATTTTTTCAGGATGCAAACGTCGAGCCCGGGCATGCACTGGTGGTCCAGACGTAGAAATATGGTGTACGACCCCATGGCTGGCTGAAGCTGATGAGAAAGTAGGCTTAGTGAGATTGGGAAATTCACTGAGTATTCGAGAAAACGCGCACTCCCCGGTCAACGCACTAGACAGCGTGGTTGTGGCAAAAGTGCTTCGTGAACAAGGTAACACATTGAAACCTTCCGCAGTAACTAAGCAACAGTTCTTTACATCAACCAACAGTCCATAAGAGCACAGAAAATCTGCACCCAGGAGGGGCCTGCCCACCTCTGCCAAAACAAACTCCCATGTAAAACGTTGTCCATTGAAACACAGTGGGACTAGCCGTTTTCCATATGTCTTAATTTTTCCTTGGTTGGCCGCTTCGAGTGGTGTGCCAGTTTCGCCTGATCGTCTATCCACCGGTGACGCAGGAATCACGCTAACTTGTGCCCCCGTATCACACAAGAAATGTCGGCCGGATAGCGAGTCTGTGATGAAAAGGAGATATTCAGCGTTATGTGCCACTATGCTGCTGACTGCTTGCGCGCCACGACTGTTACTAAACGTGCAAGGTGCACGATACTTTTTGGCTTTTGCTCCAAAACGGGCGTGAAAAAAACAAAATCCTTGATCGGCTGACTGCCTTGCAGTGAATGATGGCCGTTCGTCTGTACAACGCGCTGCAGCTCTCGTTAAGGGATACACAGATGCGGCTACGGAGTCATTAGTCATACATTTGCGCGAAGCTGTTTGATATTCGTCTGCCAGCTGTGCTAGGTCTCTGTAGTCAGTCACCGTACTGTTTGCCAGAGAGGTGCGAACGTTCTGTGGCAACTGTTGTAGGAACAACTCTTTAAACAGAAAACATGGTTTATGCTCACCTAGCAGGGCTTGCATGTGATCCATCAACTCGGACGGCCGGGAATCTCAGAGGCCCGGTGTTGTGCCTAGAAATGCACCCCTGCCAGATTATGCACCCTCCCTCCCCACAATGGTTAGGGTGAGGATTAGGTGTTAGGGGAGGGGTTAGGATTAGGATTAGGTGTGGGGAGGGGTTAGAATTAGCCAATCGGACAGCGTGTTATAGAAGGAGGTGCATAATCTGGCAGGGGTGCATTTCTCGGCACAACACCGGCAGCGAGAGCAAACGACGTGCTCTGTCGGTCTCAGATAAACTGAAAGTCTTTAGCAGGTAAATCTTCAATGCAACGTATTTGTTTCGTTCTGGGGGATTTTCCAGGACGCTTATCGCTCGTGCGGCTGTGGAACTGTTGAGAGCTGCAACCACATAGTAGTATCTCGTGTCGTCCGCGGTTATCTCTCGTAAGGCGATCTGAGCCTCGGCTTGGGCGAACCACACAGGCGCTTGTTGCTCCCAAAACTCCAGCAGCTTTAGCGACACAGCATTCGTCGACATTGTGCGTTAGTTGTTCTGACTCGGGGTCACCAATGTAGCACTTGTGCTAGCAAAAGAAATACGAGGAAACAGCATGTGATAACAACTGCCAACGCAGCACGTTTTTAATAAAAGAACTTCACCAAAACTCGAACACCGCTGCACTCAAAAAACCCGGCTCCGCCTCCTTAAAGGGGCCGTATTGCCTCTGTCTGAGTGAATACCCGTTGTGAATTATGTAAGCGAGTCCATTGTGTGTGAGGTGCTTGCATCTGCCACTACACAGGCTTGTTTTTTCGTTTATACGCTCAAGGTTAGAAAACGGATAAACGGCTTTAATTCTCGTTTTCCACATGTGGGCGGGAAGAAACGCCCTCTTTCCGTGGATTGGTCAAGCAAATACCATCCCTGACGTCATCAGCTCCTCCTCAGTTCGTTGGACAGAATACAGGTCCTCCGCTGCCGCACAGATCACTAACTTTAAACCGCTGTTCAAGGCGGATGTTCGACTGGGCGTTCTTCTGCGCAACTCAACGCGTTTTAGAGAAACGTTTATGTTGGAAATATTAATCTAATAATATTAACACGGCAGTTTTTTTTTTGCTGCCCAGAGGTAAAATTGTGTGGCAAAGCTCCGCGACTCACAGCCCGGAGCGGTTTGTGAATCACAGACCATTGTTCTTTCAAGTTTAAATATGACTATACATTTGGGTGTATCAGTTTCTCGACTATATACAGTATGAATAGACTGACTGAACGCACAGCACATTGGACGGAGGTCTCGTGTCTTTACGTAATTTAGCCTGAGGGTGGCGCTCTGATGTTGATTTATTAGCAGGCTCTACAATCATACCGTAGAGAGGACACATTATATACATTGTGTTTAAATATGTGCTTAATGAAAATTTTCTCAGAACAGTTCATTGTAACTGACTGTATGAATATGCTTACTAAAAAACACAACCTATTTGCAGGTTATTATAGCAATTTTCTATTACAAATTGTAATGTGTTTAACGTCTTTTGATGTTAAGTGCAATGTTAGATAAATGTAATTATAAGTGTGTTTGGTATGGCCTTATAGGATTCCATTATGGTACAATGTTGCCTCAAGGCAACATTACATTTTTTGTAATTTCCTATTTTCCATTTGATTTGATAAAATATGAAATCTTTGAAAAAACATTTTTACTTTCCAATTAAAGGTGGCTCAGATTTTTTGTATCCAATTATTTGGATGGAAACCAGTGAAAAATGCACTTTTCATTGGAGAAATAAACAGGGCCGTCTGGCATGTGTACATGTGTTGAAAAGGAAACCAAACTACCCCTGTGGGTCATGTAACCACATTCATTGGTTAGTATTTGAGTTCTTCTTTCCTGAAAAGCATTGACCAATTAAACGGGTATCTCACTTTTTTAAAAACTGAAACAAATTATGTTGCCTGGAGGCAACACCGTACCATAGATAAACAATGGATATGTGTCCTCTGTATGGTATTATTGTAGAGCCTGCTAATAAATCAACATCTGAGGGCCACCCTCAGGCTAAATTACGTAAAGACACGAGACCTCCGTCCAATGTGTTGTGCGTGTGTTCAATCAGACTATTCATATAGGCTATAACCCAGAATCTGATCCACCAAAATGTATAGTTAGCCTATATTTAAACTTGAAGGAGCAATGGTCTGTGCTTCACATCCGCTCCGGGCTGTGAGTCGAGGAGCTTTATTGCTAGTGCTACACAATTTTACCTCTGAGCTGCAAAAAAACTGCAACGTTAATATTATTAGATCAATATTTCCAACATAAACGTTTCTTTAAGACGCGTTGGGTTGCGAAGAAGAACGCCCAGTCAAACATCTGCCTTGTACAGCTGTTTAATGTGAGAGATCCGCAACCTGTATTCTGTCCATTGGAATTGAGGAAGAAATTATGACGTCAGGGTCGGTATTTGGTTGACCAATCCGCGGAAAGAGGGCGTTTCTTACCGCCCACATGTGGAAAACGAGAATTAAAGTCATTTATCCGTTTTCTAATCTTGAGCGTAAAAACGAAAAAAACAAGCCGAATTCTCGTTTTTTCGTTTTTTAACCGAACGAAAAGATGAAAAAATGCTCTGTTTTTTCGTTCCTGTTTGTTCAGTTTCAAATTGAAAATCAAACTAACAAGACGTACACGCACCTGATGAGCACGCGACGCGTACTTTTTTGCTCTCCCCGCAAGTGACTGGTATGACGATGTTTTTTTGTCTAAAATGCATATTTATCACTGGATGAATGTGATTACTTTATAGTAGCACTTGATTGTGCTAGTTATGATGTAAATGTGTATTTTGATGTGTTATTTGACTTAACGATGTACATGGTGACTCTAGCTAATTAGCGTCATATGCTTAGTATGCCAGAGAGGGAGAAGCTGTTGCCTGTCGATCCACTGATTTTTCTCCTTGTTACAGGTATGTTATTTAATTAGTTCTGTTTATAAAGGGAAAGAAATTTAGTTTACTGTGAATGTACATTGTACGTAGAGTGTTACAGGAGAAAAATCAGATTTAATGATTCGTGTAGTGTCACGCACGTGGTGCGGCCTACACATGGTACAGTGCTAAACATATTGAATGATTCATTACGATATGTTACGTACAGAGGTGGGTAGAGTAGCCAAAATCTTTACTCAAGGAAAAGTACAAGTAACTAGAGAAATTGTTACTCAAGTAAAAGTAAAAGTCACTATTTTAAAAATTACTTGAGTAAAAGTAAAAAAGTATGCAATGAAAAAACTACTCAAGTAGCTAGTTACTTAGTTACTTTGTATCTGATTATATAGACCTACTACATAAAATTAATATTAACGCCAATATTTTAATATTACATTTTAATCAATATTTTTAATTATCATAAGCAGATATCTTTGCAATATACTAGAGAGACTAAAGAATAGACAAACACAGAAGAGACAAGCATTTCTGTAAATTTCATCTAGTCCTGATGTCAATGTAGTTTACACAACTTATTTAGAATAATAGACCATGTCAAACTAAAGCATGAACTAAACTCAGAGCATTTCCTGAGATGATCTAGAACATCTGCAGTGCTCTCTTAAATGAAATACACATTTTTGAACAAAGCTCATGTTTTCTCGTGTTGTGTCACGTGTGTGTTGTGAAACGCTCTTACTTGTAAACAAACTGTAAACAGTGAACCACACGCCCATCAACAAGTTTTCTTCCTTCTGTTCTTCAACTGTATATTTCTGCAAGCCCACGTCTCTGTGTCTGACAGGTAAGGCGCATGTTGCTGTGTCTGACGAACAGGTCGCGCGGGTGCGCGCATATGGCGGGAATTTATCATTGCTGGCAAACAATATGACACATTTGCAGTTTTGATTGTATAGATATAGATTAATATCCACTTCATCCAACGCTCTTTGTGTTCTGCGTGTTCTTAAATTTCGCGCTACGAGGAGTGAATAATCCTGCTTCAGATGATTCAGATCGTGCTGCGAACTGAACAAATCATTTGAACTGATTCATAAGCCTATTCAAATGGTTTGCCATTGTTCAATTAATGCTTTCAAAAGAATCGACTCAAAAGAATCGATCACTCGGGAATGCCCATAAAAAGAGACGACAACCTTGAAATAAACAACGCGTTTTAAAAAGCCTATTTTAAAATGAAGGAACGTCACGCAATGTAAGTTATGTAACGAAGTAAAAGTACAGATTTTCTATTAGAAATTTACTCGAGTAAGAGTAAAAGTACACACTTTTAATTTGACTTAAAAAGTACATATTTTCCAAAATGTTACTCAAGTAAATGTAACGAAGTAAATGTAGCGCGTTACTACCCACCTCTGGTTACGTATAGGAATACGGATTTATTCACACAAATGTTTATTTTTATTTATTTCCACTATAGTTTATTTTATTGTATAAGTACTTGAGTTAATAATGTTATATAGATTTTATATCTAATGTAACATTGTGTTGTTTTATATACTGTTATTGTAACTCATTAGTAGGAATTTTAGTTTGATGTACAAGGAAGGTAAGAGACATTGTAAACATTATAATTTATTTACATTTCATACTTTTTCAATTATTTTTGCGATAGCCTCAGTTTGTCTGTGTGTGAGGCTGATGAGCATGCGTACTTTTTGGCTCTCCCCGCAAGTGACTCTGTGTGCCAGAGAGGGAGAAGCTGTTGCCTGTCGATCCACTGATTTTTCTCCTTGTTACAGATCAAGTAAAAGTAACACCGGTATCTCGTCAACGAGTGGTCGTGTGGTCTATGTGTGTGTGAGGGTGACAGGTCCACACATGCTCGTGACCAGAAGGTTGCCGGTTCGATTCCCAGGGCCGGCGGGTAACAACCGAGGTGCCCTTGAGCAAGGCACCTTACCCCTACTTGCTCCCCGGGCGCTGCAGTGATAGCTGCCCACTGCTCCGGGGGTACGTGTGTGTTCACTACTCTCTGGATGGGTTAAATGCAGAGGTCACATTTCGTTGCCTTGTACCTTCGTACATGTGCAATGACAATAAATTGAATCTAAATCTAAAAAAAAAAAATCTTTAACCCGTGCTCACGGAACCTACTGAACACCATCTCAAGTCTCTTTATGGCCTCACCCTCATCTGGTGCGTACACAAGTAGGTCATCAAGATAACAGATGTTCATCATAAGATGCATAAAGCTAGCGGGGCTATTGCAGAGCCCTTGCAGTAAGCGATTAAACTCAAAAAGCCCCATCGGTGTTGTGAAGGCTGTAAGGTTTTTGTCCTCCTCCACCATCGCGATGTTATAAAAGCCGGAAGTAAGATCCATCGCGCTAAAGACCGCATTTCCACCCAAAGCTGCCAAGCAGTCTGCCTGGTGAGGTAAAGGGTGAGCATCCTTGATGGTCCGGGCATTAAGCCAGCGATAATCAACACAAACGCGAAGATCACCGCTCTTCTTCCATACCAGGACCAACGGGGATGCCCGCTCACTGCAAGACTTGCGGATAATCTCTTGCTCTTCCATCTCAGAAAGCACTTTTCTCAGTTTCTGATATTGAGCAGGGGGAACGCGCCGATACGGAAGTCTGAACGGACGATTATCTGACAGGTGAATCCTATGGACAAACTCTTTGGCTTTACCACAATCTAGCTTGTGTTTAGAAAACACATCTTGATGTCTTCGAATCAACTGCAGAAGCTTGTCTTTCCAGTATGAAGTGACCTGGCACGACTCAATGTCGATATCACCTAGACCAAGCTTCTGCAGTGCCTCACAAATGTCAGAGGGAGAACTTACCCCTACATCTGCACTAGAGGAGTCAGATTGGCTCTGTACGTTCACAGTCTCCCCATCACCGGATACGGGCTGCATGTCAAGGTCCTCCACCGCTACAACAGTAAAAACATCTGCTATTTTGGCATTATGTCTCAAAGTGACCAGTTTATTGGATGGGTTAATCAACTTAACCGGCACCCATCTGTCACCAGGCAAGGTAGCTATAACACTCCCAACAAGAACACTCTTCTTATGTGTTTGTGCCCTAGACGGCTCAATCAACACGGTGCTACCCATTGAAATATTGGAACTGGTCGGGAGTCTACCCCACACAAGATGCTCTTGGTGAGGTAGAAGCGTAACGGCCTGAGTGAGCTTAGCAGTACCGATAACGGTTGGGATACTACCGCCCTCCCATCTATCATGTACAGACAACATACTCAAAAACCGCTGAATCTCTGGTTCTCCTGTAGAATTTGGCTGGTTCATGACACACCAGTAGCTTTGCGACTGCTTAAGTTGACTCATGACGTACTTGATGACGTTAGTACCAACAATCAACTGGTCCTTTTCCCTGATACGACCAAGGTAGGCACAATAACTGAAACTCCATATACAGGTACACACATCTTCAGCTGGTGGATACACTTAGGTTTGACCCGGACACCACCACAACCGACAAGCAAGACATTAACGTGGGGCTGCTCGGACTCCAGAGTCCCGCATGCATCCTGCAACCTGCGCTCAACGTCCTTATTAATAGTACACGCCATAGAACCAGTGTCTAACAGGCCCCGGCAAGCGACATCATCATTCACAAGCACATCGGTATAGAACAAGCTGTCAGCTTTTTCCAGCTTCGCAATGTTTTGGAACAAGATAATACTGCCGCTTGACTCAATCTGGCACTGATTGCTATAGATGACCATAGGATCATCCTCAATGGTGAGAGGTCGACTTCAGAAACTCACACTGCCCTCCCTCCAGTGTGAGTTATCTACAAGTAGTTTCCCTGATCATCGCTGGTCTGGGCCATGCCCCGGGCAACACCCCTGTGACACTGCTTACGTTGGTGCCCCATCGCGAAACAATCAAGGCATCTTTTTTCTTTCATACAGTGCGAGCGAGTCAAATGCGATTGGTCTCCGCATACTGCACACGGAGAAGCTCGATACCACGGTGACGTTCGAGGCTTCGTCTCTGAAACTGGTAAGGTTGTGCGCTCCAACACCCTTTCTAACATTTTCAGCACCCGCTCTAAAGTGCCCGACTCATTGACTTCATTTGGTTTAGTGTGACCACCAGCTATACATACTGGTGAGGTTGCCCCTCCACTTCGCTCCCTACAGCTACCAGAGTTCCAACTGCTTTCTCTGTAATAACAGCCTGATTTACTCCGACCTTAGGCACAGGTGGGGCCGGTTTCCGGGACTTACAGTCCCTCTCATACTCATCAATGGCCTCTTGTACTTCCTCAGCTGACCATTTGCTTATGGGCCTACACCTAAAGACACTGGAAAGGTCAGAGTTAGGGCAATTTCTGATAAACATCATTGTAACCTCTGAGCTCATGTTTTCCATCTTGCCACCGTATCTTTTCAGGTAAGTGTCTGCTAGCTCGGCTGCCTCATTCAACCTGACCCAATAATCAACAGGGCGCTCACTTTTCTTCGGCTGCGTCGCATAAAAGTCAGCTAATGGCTGGGATGAGCCAGAGTTCTCACTAAAATAGCGTCGCAGTACCTCATAGACAACTTCGGGACAGAGTACAGCAACCGGGCTACTCTTTAGCTTAACCTTGACAATGCTCTTTGCCCGGCCAGAGAGATGGTTCAATATCTCTTCCACACTGTCAGCTTTGCTGCAACCTTTTTAGACAAATACACCCCTATCTGTTCAATCCACTCCAGGATGGAACATTTGTCGCTACCATCTCCCCTGAACATTTGTGGTTCTCTAATTTCAGCTTTGACTATTAGATTTAACTTGGACAAATCGAGGCTTGTAGACAGAGGTGTGGCCCCAGAAGGTTGCTGCTCAAACAATGGAGAAGGATCAGGTAATGAAGAATTCTGATTGGTTAACAACCGTGAAAACATCGGCAGGAGTGGAAGACTTTGGCTCATTCGACTCGTTATGCGACATGGCTGGAATAGTCACAGAATCATACACCAAACACATGGTTTGTCGACTACAGGCTAGGTACCCCAAAGACCCCATGGCCCCTGCCAATGTGTGGCATCACAAAGTCTTCATTCCACCCCCCTTCGGCCATATCACTACCGGTAGATTATCGTGTTATTCAAATTTTTTCCTTCACTGTTATCGTACAATTCTAAATACAGAAATAAATAAAACAAAAAAAAAGGAAACAGTCCAATATGTACGAAGTGTAAAATCCAATGTATACGTATTGTAAAGCAAGAGTTCTGTTACTCAGTTCAGTTCCATATCCGGACACCACCACCACCAAAACATCAAAGATGATGGGTCTTTGTCCGATGATTTCAGAAGCGTTGTGATTCGGCGTTGTCAAACTCCAGCAATCGGCTGCTGCAGATCTGATGTATCCGGGTCACGGCACCAATGTAACCTGTCCTACTTGCCCCGCTCTGCGCGGGCCTCGAACCGGCGTCGGTCCGGATGGGAGACGGGCGCTCTGACGAGGAGGCTAAAGACCGCAGTCTCTAGCGTCTGTCGCTAGAGCGTCTCTGTTGGTCGGGGGGGGGGGAGGTTTACACACTGCACAGCTCTTCACTAGCTGGCCTCCGTTACACATACATAATTTTGAATGAAAAAAAATAAGTATATGAATCCGCTTTGTGCGGTCCAGTGTCTCGCGCAGATTTAACCCTGGAGAGCTAGAAAGATGCGGATGCAAACTACATTCATATTTGTGATATAAATATTTATATCAAATGCGCTAGGTTGCACAGAAGAAAGTCTAGTCTATAATCTGCCCTGTACGGTTTGTGGACGGTTGTTTAAGGAGAGCAATGAAACATACTTTAAGAATCCCCACTGTACAGCATTCGCTGTGTTGGTGGTTGTCGGGTTAACACATTTTTTCCACAAGTTTGCTTCTGTGTACATTCCATCAAGTGAACCAAGACGAATTCAGAGTTTTGCTGCGTGAGACACTGGACAGCACGCAGCGGATGCATATATACTGTACAGTGCAGTGATGTAATCAAATTGAAAGTGACCTATTTGTCAGATATGCTGACCAAGGCTCACTGTTTAGATTCCACAGAAAAAAATCATTCAGTGTATGTATGCTAAAGATTTTAGTATTTTATTAAACGTTTTTACTGTGATATTTACGACTGGCACCTGCGAAAGATGACAATGAGAGAAATGCTGACAAAAATACAAATTAATTAAGTTATCACTGGGTTATTATTATTATTTAGACGTATGCTTTTTTTATAAATGCAGAACAAGCTTTAATGTGCAATTAGAATGAAAGTTTTTTCCTTTATGAAAAAAGGATACATCTAGCCATCTTAAGCTATATATAAAAGATCAAACAAAATAAATGCTTATAAGTATAAATAAATAAAATAAGTATATGAATCCGCTTCGTCCTGTCCAGTGTCTCGCGTAGCTTGGCCACACAGATTTAACCCTGGAGAGCTAGAAAGATGCGGATTCGAACTACATTAAGTGAAAGTGACCTATTAGTCAGATATGGTGACCCATACCCGAAATGTGACCTCTGCATTTAACCCATCCAGAGAGTAGTGAACACACGCACAGCAAGTTGTGAACACACGTACACCCGGAGCAGTGGGCAGCTATCACTGCAGCGCCCGGGGAGCAAGTAGGGGTAAGGTGCCTTGCTCAAGGCAACCTTCTGGTCACAAGTCCGACTCTCTAACCATTAGGCCACGACTCCCCCCATTAATAGCCTATTTGTGATATAAATATTTATATGAAATGCTTTAGGTTGCATGAGGAAAGTCCAGTCTAGGACCTGCCCTATACGGTTTGTGTACGGTTGTAAATGAAACATACTTTAAGAATCCCCACTGTACAGCAGCGGAGGACTATTTATAATGTTCATTCACGGAACCGAGGGACAACCGAAGCTGTCGCTCCCTCGCTTGCTAATCTTTGGTTGGTCAATCAATGGAAGGGTGTGTTTCATACCGCCCACGCGTGGAAATCGATTTTTCAAGCTGTGTATTCATTTTTTACCCCTGAAGTTATAAACGAAAAATCAAGCCGAATTCTCGTTTTTCCGCTTTTTGGATCAACGAAAAACGAAGATGGCGCCGTTTATTCAATTTCAAACTGAAAAACAAATGACCAAACGATACACGGACCGCCCCCACTTTGCTTGTAGAAAATCAAATCATATGTAGCGTTTGAACGATAAATAGATTTTTCTTGTTAAATTTTACTTTTTTTGGTTGAACTATCCATTTAGCTTCCTTTAGCCTATTTGTTTGCCTTTAAGACAGAGAGAGAGATGTTAATCTTCAGACGTACCCTTCATTCACCTGTTATCCTTGTCCTTGCTAACACCTATTACCACATTGTAATATTTTGTTGTTATTACATCATTCATCTGAGCAGGTCTCGGGTGTGTTTCTGTTTTTAGGTCATTGCAGAACACTAAAGGCATGCAGATCACATTAAGATAGCAACCCGCTAAAAATATTTGCTATGTACTCACTATATTTCCCCCAAAATATTTTTGTCCATCATTTTATAACTCTGTTTTTGCCTCGTTGATATCAAAACATAATCATCCATTCCAGCTTGTTGTTGTTCAACAAATGCTTACTTACGTATTTCAACTTTGTCCTATGAATGACACTTTCTCGGTTACATAGAGAGCATGAATATCAATGACACAGGGAGACTAATGGGAGGGGAATAGAGGGCTGACCATCACAACCATCAGATTTGATGTTGGACAGAAAGGGAGTCTGTGTAGCATTAATGAGATCTCCATTGGATCTGGGTTTAATGGACTTACGTAATGCTGCTTTGCAGCACAGAGCAGAAGAGATGTGTTTAAGGTCATTGTTTAGTGGGATTTGAGGTAATACACACTATGGCTGGCTTATGGGCCAGAGTAAAATTCAATAATGCTCTCCCCCACTTTACATTTGAGACCGCCGGGGGTGGGAAGGGACAATGGCAACCAACATGGCACAATGTAATACTGACCTGCATGCTGATTTATTTCATTTTAACAGAAGAGAAGGCAGGGGCGGGCTGAATAAGGATTAATATGAGGGCAAAATGAGCATTCGATTTTAAAAGAGGGGAAAATGAAAAAAGATATGGATGTGACAAAAAAAGGATGAACGTTTTTGAGAGACAAGATTTCTGTGAATTAAAAGGTGCAAAGCAGAAGCAATAATACCCAACAAATGGAGAAGGAATGCTCTACATATAATACATAAAATAGTTATTGTAACAGTCCATCAGACGAATAACGATGCCACAAGAACAGAAGTAGAATGTCAAATGAAAGGTTTAATAAATCCGGGTGAATAACAAATGTCCAAGGGTGTGAGTATAATCCAAAATAATAATCCACAAAATGACAACGGGTAAAATAGAATCCAACAGAATAACATCCACGGAGAATGTAATGGTTATTTCCAAAGAGTCCAGGGTAAAGAATATGTGGTGCAAAATACATCAATACTTGACAACTAACAGACAAAACAGAAGGTATAAATAGAGTCCATGGGATAGTGTTCAGGTGGAGTGTAATGAGTGTCAGGTGCGGGGAATCAATGATGTCAGAGAGGTGCAAGTGCATGATGGGAAACGTAGTTCTGGGGTTAAAAGTCCGGTGAAAGTGAGCAGGTGAAGTGGGTAGATGACGCTGGTGCGGGGGCGACGAGCGCGGAGCTGATGTTACAGTTGTTTTATTTTAATTTTCATGTGCCCATTTATGAGGAATATTTACTGTTAAGGATGTGACCATTCACATACCTGACTATGGAAAACTATGCTTTAAAACTGAGAGACCTCACATTCAGGGGCGGTTCTAGGGGGGGAGCAGAGGGCCCCTGTGTCAGCACACTTGGCCACCCCACTGGATCCCCTAAATCTGGAATCGTTTCTGGATTTTTTTTACCACAACCGAGCAATTATGGGTGCGATGCACAGTTTGTCCTGCGAGTGGCAGTAATGATGCTTGTGTGCCAAAAGGAAGATTACGCAAGCAAGACGCAAACAATGTCGAGTCTGTGCGCCTTCAGTGAGATTACGTCTACATCATACAGGTAATGGAAATATTTTGTAAAAATATAATGAAGATGCATATCATTACACATCATATTAAAATACTGACCTATATTTTCCAGTGTTGCGCATGTTAAATCTACATATAAAGCAGTCGTGACTCGTGCCTATACAAAGAATCAGCAGCTGAATGTGTAACACACTAAAGAAATTTTATTTGTTAATGAAATGAGATGAAATATAACTTACATTTATTGGGGTGAATGTTTGATAAAATGCACTTTTGCCTTGTAATTGAAATAAATGGTCTGTCATTCCCAAGGAATTAGCAGAGTTCAAGTAATCAATACAGCTTATTCTATACTGTCCTGTATATTACATTGTATTTGAGAGTCCTCTTTTCATTTACACATTTTCATAATTTTACCATTTGCAGTTAAAATGAAGAGAAAGAATCCTAAGGACATAATGTCCTTTTTTAATAAGAAAACTAAAGATAATAGTCAGTCAAGGCTGGAGAAAGAAGATGCTTCTGAAAAAGAGTCAGAAATGCACAAAAGCTTAGAGAATGAAGAAAGTCCAGAAGAACAGAGGGCCCATCAGGAAGGTGATTTAGTTGTGCAGAGAGACAACTTTTGTAACCCTGAAATTCCATGTGAAAAACATGAGTTTTTACATGAGTATTTAGTTAACATGGCATTCACATGAAAGTGTGCCAAAACCACATATATCACATGTGAAAATTTTGAAATTCATGTTTTTTTTATTTCTGTGAAGGAAATACCTGATAATGTGACTCATGTTTAGATGACTGCTTAAGTTGATTTTTGGATATCTTGTTTGTGGGTAGTTTTTCATACACTGTAACAAATGATTTGTTGTTTTTTGTTGTTTCAACTTAAAAAAAGAAGTTACCTTGTTGCCTTAAAATTTTAAGTTAGTTCAACTTAAAAATGTTAGTTCACTTAATGAATTTGTTGCAAACTCGTTGTGTTGACTAATATTTTTAAGTTGAACTAACTTAAAATTTTAAGGCAACAAGGTAACTTATTTTTTTAAGTTGAAACAACAAAAAACAACAAATCATTTTTTACAGTGTACATACATTTAAGATGCAGAAAAGTGCCTAAATGTTATTGTTGTCATTGTTATTTTGACTATATACAATGTGTTGTGAAATAAATGACCATGGAACATTAATTTGAGCTGAACTTGTTTTATTAGCTTATTAGTTTACTTCTAGAGAAAACGGTAATACATGACAGTGAAAAATGACTGAAAATTAATCATAACACATTAGTGTGCCCCCTAAAAGCATAAGTGGCCCCTGCCTGGCCCCCCCAGTTACAGTAGTGTAGAACCGCCACTGCTCACTTGGGTATTTAAACCACTAAATATTGACATCTGACTTGTAATTTTTTCATCTTAAGGTTGACAGTTGCATGGAATTGCCCTTTTGTGATTTCTATTCCACAACCATGAGTAGTTTGAGTAGATTTGCCAATAAGAAAAAATACAGGTGTCAGAAAATGTTATTTTCTATTTTTAAGGTAAGTGTTTTCCAGGAGTCAATTTCCATTCAAAAAATGTGATTTACTTACACTTTACATGCTTTTACCTGTGTGTGTTATACTGTATATATGCACTTGGTAGACACTTTTATAAAAAAAAGTTTCATTGCACTCAGTATTTTTTATCATGTTCCCTCGAAATCAAACTTACAGTACAACCTTTGTGGAGTTAACACAATGCTCTACTAAACAAGCTACAGGAACACCAGAAATTTTAGTTGTTGTTTTATCCCAGAATGTTGGAAAGGTTGTTTACACCACCATGCTTTTCACCACAGAACTTCATCAAACACGATACATAATTTGTGATATAATAATGATAATAAGAATAATGATTATAACGCAAAAAAATACAATTCTGTCGGGACCACTGTCGTCAATTATTTAACGATAGCATAAATTAAGTTTGGTGGAACGAAACTGTTCTGGGCAAACTCTGCCCGTCCATGCAGCCTTGCATGGACATAGCAGGAGCGCGGCAATACATGTCCCCCCACCTGGGGAACCAGAACAGTTCCTGATGCGTAACAGGATTAAATTAAAAGATCCGAAGATACAGGCAGATAGGGAGGAGATGGAGGTGGATTTTAGGTGCAACACAATTAAGCAGCTCATAAGGAGCAAAGAAATGCAACTTAAATAGGACGCAGTCTAGTGTGTGTTGTATGACTATTGATTAACGTTGATTAGCTGCACCTGATGTGATCAGCTGATGCAAGCTGAACTCACATGACCTGCCAGAACTAACGCTACGCTTGATTTCTTGGTTCTGAAAATGTTTTTGTTTCTTAAGAAATATTGGGACTCTGCAAAACTCCAAATATTTCCATAGCTGAAACAATATTTTGATTAAACATCAAAATTATCATCAGTTCATTATCATTAATAGGCCTCTGCTTTTCAAAAAGCATGCATTAGTTGCTTTGTTTGTTCTTTGACCAAACTGGTTCTCATGATGTTTAATTAACAAAGTTCGGGAGGAGATGGAGCATATAATCAGCCAGGCTGGTCTACCATCAGTAATCACTGCATCTACCCAGCATTTAATCAGCCCGGCTGGTCTACCATCAGCAATCACTGCGTCTACCCTATCAACTCAAGCAAGCACTCTTATAAATAGGGAAACCATCTTACCTGCTTCATCTCTTCAGATCAGCATCGATAAGTTTCGTTCGATGCTATGTCCGAGGATTTTTTCAAGTAGTAATCATGTCTCGGACGTTTCACAACAGCATTGCTCATAGACGCACACGCAAAACAGCAGCTTGTTTGCAATACACGGTTCTTTTTGCTTTTCGATAAATATTCCCAAACGAAAACCAAACTCTAAAAGGATTTCATTAACTCAGGAAGGACGTAAGGTATTCAAGGGATCCTACAGATTTTAAAAGCGCTGCAGCCGAGCAGCAGGCTCGATCTGTAAGCAACATTTCCACTTACCTCTTCCTCGCAGTTTCGGGAAGTGATTCCGTATCCCCGCTGGTTTACGTCTCGCACGTCACCTCGTTCGTTCCCAGATGCAATTGCTGCTAGTATGCTAGCTCGTTGCTAAATGCTGGCTCGCTGCTAACGCTGGCTCGCTGCTAGCTCACTGCTAATGGGACACGAGTGTTCAGACGCTGGCACCAGTAAACATATGCTAGTCAGGCTCGCAAGATCACCGTATTTCGACCCAATCCAATAACGATACGCTAATGCCAACATGTTAACGTTTCAATGGCTGTACACCCATCTTCTGCACAGAAAAACAATCATCTTGGGTGAAACAATTCATTCTGTCGTTCCATGCAGTCACTCTAATCAACCCCAAATTCTATGACTCATTTCAGTTACCTCACAATGTACGATGTAAAAAACTAAGTTCACTAGTGTTTGAACCGCCGAACTCGCTGTTGCGCAAGAAGCTGGGTGAGTACAATCTTTTTACTTGAAATTACATTTTGCTTTATCCACTGTCATGCCGTTGCCACTGCTGCACTCAAGAATGGTATATCGATGGCCAGCACGGGTGCACCTCCTTGGCGCCCGTGCTGTTCAACGAACGACAGTCAAACAACGTAAAATTCTAGAGATTAGTAACATAATCGGCACTTCCGAAAGGGATTGTTGGTTAACTAAAACTTTTTCCCGTATTATACGGTAACTTGCTCACTCTCAGCGTCTCCCTGCTCGCACATAAAGCTAAGCATCATGCACACGCTGGAATAACTCCTTCTTCAAGCACAGGTATCACCTACACAAGACTTTATCACTATCGATGTAAACTTGCAACTATTGTTTTAACCTTTGCAAACAGACCTTGTGCGTTCACTGAGGTGTCAGAGACATTTATATGCTCACATACTCGCCATACGAAACTAAACATCGTCGCATACCTGCAGGTCATATGGGCTCTCGGGCAGTCCCCAGCCAGAAGCGAACAATCCCCAGACTTTTCAGTATCACATTCCGGCTACACAAGACGACATTCGACCACAACATGTCCAGTTCAAACCCCTGCTCACGAGAAAGAGCCTACGATCGTCAGGTCGCAGCAGCAGGCCACCTCAAGCCACCTCAGCAGCGCAAGCAAGCCACCAGCCAGCATGGGTAGCACCACGGATTCCTAGGACGCCATAAACCACCCAGTCGAGAGATTCCAGCAGCTCATCCCTCCAGCTGCATTGCAACGCACGGCTCCCGCCAACGCCCCATCAGTAGCTGTCACTGCTAGCCACCCAAGCTACGCTAGCTTGCTACCACCCGGAGCCACGGCTCACTCATTCCCCTTCCCCGCCCCAGGCTCTTGACCACTAGCGTGAGGCTGCCTCCGCTAGCGACTCAGGTGCCGGTCCCCGGACCTTACACAGCCACTTAAGAAGCTGCTGCTAGCGCGAGCATGCCTCCGCTAGCCGCTCAAGCGGCTGCCATTCCCTCCCTTCTCTCTTTTCCACTGGCCCGTCCGCAATTCTCTTTGGCCACAGCATCAGCGATGCCCATGCCAGCCAACGCAATGGCATGGAACCGCCTCCCGTCTCAGGAACTATAAGATTCAGGCAGAACAGATTCTGGCAGAAGTTCAAGCTGCTGGCGCCCGAACTGGTACCTCCCTATCAGAGCTGATCTTCCAATAAACCTCCCCCTGAAAACCCTCCTTGATGCCTCTCTCAGCTCCATCATTCAGGCCATCCCCTCTAGGACCCTCCAAGCATATCTCACCGCATGTAAAAGTTTCAGGTCTTTTCACTAGGGGTACAACATCCACTTTCCCGATTTCTCTCATCACCATCACCTCATTCATCTCCTTCCTCAACATTTCAATAAACCTTCAGGCCAGCTCAATTAAGGATACCTGAGCGGAGTCCATTCTTCCATAAACTCATATTCAACTCTCAATCACCAGCCATAGCAAGCTCACAAACATCTATGATCATCAAGAGCATCCAGAGAACCCAGCCCACCCGTCCAGATGCCAGGCAACCCATAACCTCGGAAATACTAACCAAAT